>NC_057809.1:191000354-191270352 GCF_018294505.1 Triticum aestivum | reverse complement strand
GGGGCGCGTCGGAGAGGCGAGGGGAAGGCGGTGGCCGTGGTGGTGCTTGGCGGCGTGCTGCGGTGCGCTCGGGGATCACAGGAAGAGAGGGAAAGAGAGAGCCAGAGGAGGGGGAGCGGTCCAGAGGGAGAGGGGAAGTGAGAGGGGGGGTCGGGGAGGCGCGTGGCGTCACCGGGGCGTCGAGGAGGAAGCAGGAGGTGGCCAGGGGAAGCAGGAGGTGGCCGGGGCAGCGTCGGCGCCCGCCACGCACCTGTTCGTCCTCCTGGCTGAGGAGGAAGATGACAAGGGGGAGGAGGTGGGCTGGGCCGGCCAGATGGGCTGGCCAGCTGTTGGGCTGCGGGTGGGCTGCCAGGTAAGCTGAGGTAAGTTCTCTCTCTCTGCTTTTATTTATTGTTTTCTATTTTGTTCTGCTTTGTTTTGGTTTAGTAAAAATACTAAACCATTTTATAAAATCCTAAAAATAATTATGTGGCTAGAACTAAAATATACCAAACCACATAAAATGTTCCAGTAATTATTGGACATTTATTATCTATATATAATATATATATCCAATGCAAATAGCTATTTATTTAATTCAAAGGCCCAAAATAATTAACTCTGAGATACCAAAAATATTGTTTTGAGTTCTACCTCTTTGCAATATTTTCAGAGACTAGGAGGAACATTTTCTTGGACTTCTTTGAGGAGATTTTAATGTTGATCATTTTTAGAAGGTTTCTGAGGCTTTGAAAATTCCTTAATTCAAATTTCATTTGAATTAAAACATGATGCTCACATGAGGTCTAGCCTAGTGCATAACAGGACCAGGGATGTGACAGATTGCCTCTTGGGCTGATGATGAACCATACAAAGGAAGAACGGCCTCCTGAGGTTCAGACGTTCTTGAGCTCGGTGAGCTTGTGTGTGCGGGGGTGGTCTCTCTCTCTCTTCTAAGGTGATGGCTAGTCCTATTTATAGAGGCCCTGGTCCTCTTCCCAAATATCGAGTGGGAAGGGAGCCAACAATGGCAGGCTAATTTGAAGGAGGATAGCTAGTACAAGCTATCCTGACAAAAGTAGTCTTCACCTGCACAAAGTTCTGGCAGTGACACTGTTCTGGGCTCCACGGTGACCTCCATCTTGCAGTCCATGGTCATGGTCTTGTTGCACCGAAACCGCAACCTTTGCCCGAGGCCTCGGTACTCCGCGGCTACGCTTTCCCCCTTTGCACCAAAGAGGAAACAAGGACGCTGTGCATGCTGGCGCCCGCCTGGTGCCGATCGTCACAGCTCACGTCACGAGAGCCTCGTGAGGTTCGCCTCTCCTTGATATCTCCGCTCCTCATGAGCCTGCCTAGCTAGGCCACTCCATAGGAGGTCTTGCATCGTCCGCCTCGCGAGGCTTGGCCCCTCGCGAGGGTCTTGGGCGAGGGAAACCATCATTACCTGCGATCGTGGGAGACGCCGGTTGGCCTTCTGTTGCTATAAATCGGGAGGGGGCGGAGCCCCCGTTGCCCATCTCTTCCTTGCTGGCTTGCTCCTTCTTGCCCCATTGCTTGTAGTGCCTCCGATGGCGCCTCAAAGGAAGTTCCCTGCCGCTGAGAAGGGAAAGGCCCCTCGCGAGGGCCCTGGTTCCCCAGTGCCCAAACGCAGTCGCGGCCGCCCGCGCAAGCAAGCTGCGACCCCCGCCGTGGCCCACCGTCGAGGCGGCGCCACGTCAGGCGGAGGGGGCCGTCCCAACCATGGCAGTCCAGTTGACAGGGCGAGGCACGCGATGGTGGGGAGGCCTCCCCACCCGCGCTTCCGTTCAGCAGAGGCATCGCCGGAGTTCGTTGTTTGGTCGGAAAACCCAGCAGGCAACTGGCTCTAGCTTCTGCGCTTCCTTGTCAATGAGCTGCCGACCCCTGGTCCAGAGGGGCTCTGGTTGTAGGCGGATGGTTGCTACAGCAAGGCCTCCTGGGTCGCAGTCGAGACTTCTGCCGCGGGCAACATAGCCCTGGCCCGCGGCTGGCAGATGTTCGACCACGTGCGCGGCCTGGGCAGGCGGTGCATGCTCCACTTCATGTATGACGGTGGGTCCACCCTCTACGTGAGGGTGTTTGGGGAAGATGGCCGCTGCGCCGGGTGCTTCCTGGAGACGAATGACGGTGAGGAGGTGCTCGGCCTTGGCGACGGTCATGACGAGGGTGAGGGCGAGCCTGCCCTCAGCAGCGACCGCATCTCTTCCAGCTACGGCGGCTCTCCCTCCTGCGACAGCTCCAACATTAGTGGCTACGATCAGCCGCCGCGCTCGCTTCGAAGGAGGCAGCGGGTCATCTCATCTCCGCGCCTCCGTGACGGGTCTGGCTAGGCTTGGGCATCGCTAAGGGTCTGCCCCCGCGGATTGCTAAAACACCACTTTGTTTGGCTTTTTCCTTTCTTTTCCCACATCCGAAAATGAAACCAGCATGGGCCCAGAGGGGCGTGTATCGAACTGTGGTTCTTGGTTAATGCAACGTGCGTGTTATTCCCATGCCATGTTGTTATTTTGCACAGAGATAACCTAACCTGGCATGTTTGGGACACGCCTTCCTTCACGAGATATCTGCATTTTCTCAGGAACTGCAAGAATTTGTTAGGGGGCGCGCTAGAGGATTTTGCCGTTCACCCGAATCTTGACTTGGCACTTTGCATCGCGGTACCCGAGGAGCACGGATTTAGGAGAGTTGCGCCAGCTTCTAGGCTCGAACGAGGGTGACTCGCGAGAAGGCTGAGAGAAGGAAAAGCTTGCGAGGGCACCAGCCTAGCCCCCTCGTGAGGTATGCGAGAGAGAGATCACGGGTAAACCAGAGCCAAAAAACGCGGTAAAAGGCGAAGGAGCCAAATCAGCAAGGAACGCCAAAGGCAAACTCGATTAAGGAAAGGCAAGCCAACTACGGAAAGCAAATGAAAAGCTACGTCCGACACCTAATTTAGTCTTCAAGTCTTCTCACCAGCGGGGAGCTAAGTGTTGTCCACTAGGCGTGGGAGGGAGCCCTAGGGCCTGAGGCCGGCGATCCTGAGACTCCGGGGCGTGTACAGCCCCAACTCAGTATTACGTGAGAGTGTCACGGGCGGCGATTCTTCATAGGCACCGGGCTTTGCTTCACAGGCTCTGGGCCTTTCTTCACAGGCTCTGGGCCTTGCTTCATAGGCACCGGGCCTTGCTTCACAGGCTCTGGGCCTTGCTTCACAGGCACTGCGCCTTGCCTCACAGGCACTGGGCCTTGCCTCACAGGCACTGGGCCTTGCCTCATGGGTAGAACTTCCAGAGGTGCTAGATGTTCCAGGCATTTTGGATAGGTGTCCCCTCTTGCGTCTCCAAGTGCATGGCGCCAGGCCTGGAGATGTGGACGACCCTGAACGGGCCCTCCCACATGGGTGAGAGCTTGTGCAAGCCATCCCTAGAGAGGACCTGTCGGTGTCCAAACCGGCGGATCTCGGGTAGGGGGTCCCGAGCTGTGCGTCTAAGGCGGATGGTAACAGGAGGCAGGGAACACAATGTTTTACCCAGGTTCGGGCCCTCTTGATGGAGGTTAAACCCTACGTCCTGCTTGATTTATTCTTAATGATATGATTATTACAAAAGTTGATCTACCATGAGATCGGAGAGGCTAAACCCTAGAAGCTATCCTATGGTATGATTGTATGTTGCCCTACAGACTAAAAGCATCCGGTTTATATAGACACCGGAGGGGGCTAGGGTTACACAAGGTCGGTTACAAAGGAGGAGATATCCATATCCATACTACCTAGCTTGCCTTCCACACCAAGTAGAGTCCCATCCGGACACAAGACGAAGTCTTCAATCTTGTATCTTCATAGTCCAACAGTCCGGGCAAAGGATATAGTCCGGCTGTCCGGAGACCCCCTAATCCAGGACTCTCTCAGTAGCCCCAGAACCAGGCTTCAATGACGATGAGTCCGGCGCGCAGTATTGTCTTCGGCATTGCAAGGCGGGTTCCTCCTCCGAATACACCACGGAAGAATTTGAATACAAGGATAGTGTCTGAACCTGCAAAACAAGTTCCACATACCACCGTAGAGAGAATAATATTTCCACAAATCTAATCCGTGACATGTTTCGGCAACATGACATCATGCCGTGGCCCGGTGATTATTCGAACCGTTTCTTCTAACCAGTCCCGCACATAATGTGAGGCAGTTTCTTGACACCTCTTGTTAGAGCAGAGATCATGTCCCCCTTATTACGGGATTCTCATCAATACGGGCGTGGGTAACCCAACCGCGCCATCAATTACGGTGCTTGGGGGATAAGCGAGTTTTACCAGGCTAGTGGGGGCACATAGTTTCGGCCGCCCTTATAAGGGGATAAGGTTTAACCTTTCTCTACCCACGCCTTCTTCCTCCTTGCTCATCCATTATTGCGCACTCGAGCTCCAACGCGCAAGTCCACATCCTTCGCCTCAACCTTCCCCAAACATGTCCAGAGCGGGAGGCAAATGCATGGCTTCCACCGTTATGGAGGGGCACATCAAGAAGCTGCGCGGAGCCGAATACTTAGCCACGAATATCGCGCATCGGTGAGTTCTATACATCCGGTAGGATATTTATTTCCCCTAGCTTAACCATGTATGGGGTCTGAGCTCCATGCCTTTGATAGGACTGGGTGGAGACGTCGGGGCAGATTAACTGTCCGGCCCCTCTGCACAAAGACACTTCGGACGCTCTCCTGACGGAGATGCTGACTCCGGCTCCTTACAAGGTGCTGGAGAAGACCAAGAAGGCCAAGGGAACCTGAAAGAGTTCCCGACGCCAGGTGTTATCGGACTCATCGTCCGATAACTCCATGACACACTCCTCCCCCGAAGACGAGGAGGAAGATGAAGATGCTCCCCCTTCAGTCAGGGGAGGCAAGAAAAGGAAGGCCGCCCCGACCGGAGGGGCCGAAGGGTCCAAGAAGGGGAGAACCCTCCTTCCGGACTACTCAACCACCGCCGCTAAAGGCAAAGACGAGTGCCTGCTCAGGGCCAAGCCCCTGAAGAAGTCGTAAGTATTCGGATACCAGAGTAACTCATAGCATACCGTCGTCGCACTGCTTCCCCTAACGCCGAATATGATTATGCAGACCGCCCCAAGCCTGTATCGACGTATCTTCGTTGGGCGGCTCCTTGGACTCGTCGGATATGGATAGCGATCCACTTCTGACCGCCACCTCCCCGTGCCCTACGGACAATGCCGAGGTATTGTCTCAAGAGGCACCGGGTTGAGGGGAGACAATCCCGGAGGCGCCTCAAGGTGACCTTTTGGACTCCAGGAGCAGAGGGAGTAAGGCTCCCGAGGGCTCCGAGTTCGGCCCTCAGCCGAACACCATGCCAGAACCCCCAGTGGTTCCAGACTCGGGCAGGCGGCCTCCTTCCAAAAGGGGCAAGATGCCTGTGCCGGTTACCTCTGCCCATCTAGGGGCACCGGACAATCTACTGGGAGCGCTTCGCAGCGCTTCCATCGACGAAGAGCACCGCACTATTATGAGTGCGGTGATCCAGAAGGTTCAGTCCGCCAAGAGCGGACTGACTGAAGCCTGTGCCAGCCTTCTAACAGGCTTTGAGGTAAGTATTTGAAATATAGGAAAAATATTACCGCATAGACAGTAGCCCCTAATGCTCTGTTTGGTGTTCACAAAGAAATGCGGAACAGAGGATCAAACAATGTCACAGGAGTCTAATATAAGTATGTCTATATGCGTATGCAGGCTTCGCTGCTGGCCTCTGCCGCACTGACTGCGGAGGTCGCCGCACTGAAGCAGGACCTCAAAGGGTCCAAGGAAGAGCTCGGCCTTCCCAAGAGGCAGCTCGAGGAGAACAAAGGTAAGTAGTACCTAGTCTATGGATATATATAAAAAGAATGCGATTGCAAAATGATAGGATCATTGTAAATTTGCCAGGGGCCATGACCGAGGTGGCGACCCTGAAGCGAGCGCTATCCAAGGCCGAAAACAAAGCGGCCCAGGAGTGCACCGAGCGGGAAAAACAAGAGGCACGGGTGGGCGAGGTGCAGCAAGAGCTCCACGCTCTCGTGACGAAGCACGAGGCGTTGGAGCCTTACTTGAAGACGTGAGAGTCCGAGCTTGCTGCGGCCCTTGATAGTGCAAAGAGTGCCAAGGCTGAAGCCCAAAAGGCTCTCTAGGAGATTGATGCGATGAAGAAGATAGCGGCGGGAAGGCATTCTATATGAAAAGCAAGCATGTGAAAGTAAATTACTTGTTACTTACCCGAATCCAGAGCTCTCAGGAGCATTCGCAGATTTGCCCCGCAGCGTGTCGGATGCCACACGGTTTTACCAGGCCGAGGAGGGAAGCTCAATGGAGAAGCTGTTCTGGTCTCAGTATATTGAGACCGAGCACCCGATGCCTCTGAGCGACCAGCTGAAGCAACTGGTCGAGCTGCACAAGGCGGCCGAATAGGCCATGAAGGGTTTTATAGTCTGGATGTGGCCTGGTGATGCCCTTCCCAACAGCTACTTCGGCCTGGTGAGGCGGCTTGTGGATGCCTGCCCACGACTGGAAGTCATCAAGCGGTCCGTCTGCATCGAAGGTGCACGCCGGGCTTTCGCCCGTGCGAAGGTGCACTGGGCCAAGATGGACGGCGTGAAGCTGGTGAATGAAGGGCCGCTGTAGGGCAAGGAGCATCGCCACCCCGAGATGTATTATGAGGGTGTCCTGAAGGGTGCCCGTCTTATAGCGGACGAGTGTGCGAAAGATGTAATATTTGAGTAAACTTGCTCGTGTAATCCTGTATTATGAAAACTTGTTCATATGAGCTATGCAACGCTTGTTTGAATTTAAAGTATTGCCTTCTGTTTGGTTGTTTATAAAATCAGAGAGATGGCCTGTCGTCGGCTTCTGCCCCCATGCCACTAGTGCTGGGGTGTTCGGGATAAACTTGAGCACTCTTGTTCCCATTGTTGGGTCCTTCAAGGGAGGTTCTCAGCATGACGAACAAGGCAATCGGACTATAATGCGTATCACTCTCACTTAGCCATAGAATTCTATAATTTTAAATTTCGACAAAGCCCCTAGTATTCGGAAGGCCGAATTTGGGGCGCGATACACGCCTTAAGCCGGACAGGGCCGACTCCTCGCTCTAAGTGGCATAAGTCTTTAGGGACTTGAAACCTCTCAAACAGTGACCAGTCTCTCGCCTTATCATGATAGTCAGTTTTAGCTTTCTCTACTGAGGTGCTTAGCCCAGCAGAACCGGGGCACAATCGCAGTAGTTCTCCCAGTGCTACCTTAGCCTATATAGCGGAACGAAAGGTACCAAAACATGGGAGCCGGGCAAAACCAACTATTTACCCAAGACATGATTCAGAGCTGATGCATATAATGCTATAAGTTCGGGGTGCCACACTGTCGAAAGTGTTCGGACTTCTCACGCCGTATTATGGGGTATGCTTAAGCCCCTAGCGTATTGGCCGTACTAGAGTGTACGGGTGCTAGATGTCATGAATGAACATATATATATAGAAAGGAAGAATGCAATAATAGTCTTAATGCTATGCATTGTTTATTCAAAAAGGTGCGTTAAAGCAGAATGATACAAGTAGTGTGATAAGCAAAAAGTAGGACTGTTTGACATGTCCCTTCCAAGGGCAAGCTGAGGAATAGTATTAAAGAAAATATTTCACTCATTATCGTAATCCACCTGGGAGTTCCGTGGTGTGACGTAGCTTTCTGCCTCCTTGGTTGCTGCATCATGTGTTTGGCAATCATGCTGCCGGACAGGGTTTCCAGAGATTAAAGTCCTAAAAGAGAAGAATAACAAAGCGGGAAGCCCCTAGTGCGGTTTAAGCCGCGACTTGGAGCGTGCCACAGTCGTGCCCCCGTCCACGCATGTGCCCATGGTATTTTTAATGCGTAATTATGTATGCGTGGCACAGATTTCGCCGTTTTGCTGGGACCGGGGTGGGGGCCGCATTGCTATGCGAGCTCGGAACGTGCCAGGCGGTCCTGTTGCCGATTACTCCGGGCGCGCATGAAGGTGTCCGGGTCCTTAATCGCCGAACTAGTGGATTGCCTTAAGAGGCTGCGTTGCGCTTCTGCTCCAAGGGCCGCAGTGTGATCCTCCGTTCGGAGAGAGCGCTATGTGTTTCCATTGACTGTGATGACCCCCCGAGGTCCTGGTATCTTGAGCTCGAGATATGTGTAATGTGGTACCGCATTGAATCTCGCAAATGCGCTTCGCCCGAGCAGTGCATGGTAGCCACTGTGGAAGGGGACTATGTCGAAGATTAACTCTTCGCTTCGGAAGTTACCCGGAGATCCGAAGACCACTTCCAGTGTTACTGAGCCTGTGCAATGAGCCTCTACACCTGGTATGGTACCTTTAAAGGTCATTTTAGTGGGTTTGATCCTTGAGGGGTCTATACCCATTTTGCGCATTGTGTCCTGATAAAGCAGGTTCAGGCTGCTGCCACCATCCATAAGGACTCGAGTCAGGTGAAATCCGTCAATGATTGGGTCTAAGACCAATGCGGCGAATCCACCATGACGGATACTAGTGGGGTGGTCCCTGCGGTCGAAGGTGATCGGGCAGGAAGACCATGGGTTGAACTTTGGGGCGACTGGCTCCAACACATATACATCCCTGAGCGCATGCTTCCGCTCCCTCTTGGGGATGTGGGTTGCGTATATCATGTTCACCGTCCGCACTTGTGGGGGGAACCTCTTCTGTCCTCCGGTGGTCGGCTGCCGGGGCTCCTCCTCGTCATCGCTATGTGACCCCTTATCTTTGTTTTCGGCATTTATCTTGCGGCCTGCTTGAACACCCAACAATCCCTATTGGTGTGGTTGGCTGGCTTGTCGGGGTTGCCGTGTATTTGGCACGAGCGATTGAGTATACGGTCAAAACTGGATGGGCCTGGAGTGTTTCTTTTGAATGGCTTTTTCCGCTGACCGGGTTTAGAGCCTTTGAATCCAGCATTAACTGCCGTATCCTCGGTAGTGTCGCTGTTAATACGGCGCTTATGTTTGTTGCGACATGACCTGCCATTGCCATCCTTGGTATCTGCAGTACCATGGTTCTTTGATATGTTATTGCTGAAAGCCAGCCAGCTGTCTTCTCCCGCACAAAAGCGGGTCATGAGTGTCGTGAGGGCTGCCATAGATTTTGGCTTTTCCTGGCCAAGGTGCCGGGCGAGCCATTCGTCACGGATGTTGTGCTTGAAAGCTGCTAGGGCCTCTGCATCCGGACAGTCAACGATTTTATTTTTCTTTGTTAGGAACCATGTCCAGAATTGCCTAGCCGATTCCTCTGGCTGCTGAATTATGTGGCTCAAGTCATCGGCATCTGGTGGTTGCACATAAGTGCCCTGAAAGTTGTCGACGAATGCGGCTTCCAGATCTTCCCAACAACCAATGGACTCTATTGGCAAGCTGTTGAGCCAATGCCGAGCTGGTCCTTTGAGTTTGAGTGGGAGGTATTTGATGGCGTGTAGGTCATCACCGCGGGCCATGTGTATGTGCGGGAGGAAATCCTCGATCCATACCGTAGGATCTGTTGTGCCATCATATGATTCTATATTTACGGGTTCGAAACCCTCTGGGATTTGATGATCCATTACTTCGTCTGTGAAGCATAAGGGGTGTGCAGCGCCTCTGTACTGGGCTATGTCACGACGCAGCTCAAATGAGTCTTGCTCGCTGTGTTCGGCCTGGCCAGACTTACTTTTACTGTATCCGGCGTGATGATTATCGTCTCGCATAGTGGCGCGCCCTCGTGATCCGTAGATCGATCTTGCATGTTTTGCTTTGTCCTCCAATACGTCTTGCAGGTCTGGCGTATTTCCCCATGCCTTTTTATTTGAATGGCGTCGGGGTGTGGGCTGAGCTTTTGGCTGGAATGTCTCTCTGTCGCGGCCACGAGGTGGCTGATCAGCCGCGTCATACACCGGGGATGTAGGTTTCAGTGCTTCCTCCTCCAGTCGGGGTGGCAACCTGCACTTTGGGTAACTCTTGGAGGGGCGTTCGAGTTTATATTGCTCGGCCGCTAGGACTTCAGTCCATCTGTCGGCTAGCAAATCTTGATCACCTTGAAGCTGCTGCTGCTTTTTCTTAAGGCTATTTGTTGTGGCTATAAGACGACGCTTGAAGCGCTCTTGTTTGACGGGATCCTCAGGCACGACGAATTCGTCATCGTCGAGGCTTGCCTCGTCTTCGGAGGGAGGCATGTAATTATCATCCTCCGCCTCTCCATATGCCGCTCTCTCTCTGGAGGGTTGGCTTCTCCATCCTCCTGCCCTAAATCTTGCTGGAGGGGATTGTTGCCATCTTCGGCACTTTCTGGAGTGCTATTATCTCCTATGCTGGTATCACTGCTTTTGCCTTGGCGAGACTTAGAGCGGCACCGCTGACGCCGGCGCTTGGGTTGCTTCTTGGAGGGGTCATCCTCCATTGTCTCGTCGCCATTGCCTTCTTTGGGTGTGTCCACCATGTATATATCGTATGACGAGGTGTTTGTCTAGTGCCCTGTGGGCAGTGGTTCCTCTTCATCTCCCGCATCGTCGTCCATACCGTCGAGCATGTCGGTTAAGTCATCGACAGTGGCTACTAAGTGGGTGGTGGGTGGGCGGCGAATTTCTTCGTCATCCGCATCCCAATCCTGCCGGACATAGTTTGGGCAGGATCCTCCTGACAAGGAGAGAGACCTTAATGAGTTCAGTATGTTGCCGAAGGGTGAGTCCTGAAAATATCCATGGAGGTAAACTCCATGATCGGCGTCCAATCGGATTCGATTGGAACGGGCGCAGGCGGTTTGGAGTCCGTGGCCGGAGAAGGATCCGACAGTTTGGCAGCATGGCTCTCGTGAAGGGTATGGTCGATATTCGGCTCGATCGCCGCTGAGGATACGGCCTCCGTGACGGGGTTTATCCACCCGTCCATGGATGGCGCAACTGGCTCCGAATTGAGGCTCGGAGCGGCTGCCGGTGTGATCTCTTGAATACTGTCTGATGGTAGTGCTAAATCGTACTTATCGTGACCGCATGGCGCACAAGGCAGTTGCTTGAATCCTTCGAAGATCAAGTCTCTGCGGATATCGGCCGTGTAATTTAAGCTTCCAAACCTGACCTGGTGGCCAGGGGCGTAACTTTCAATCTGCTCCAGATGGCTAAGCGAGTTGGCCCGCAGTGCGAAGCAGCCGAACACAAAGATCTGTCCGGGGAGAAAAGTCTCACCCTGGACTGCATCGCTATCGATGATAGGAGGAGCCATCAAGCCTAACGGCGATGACATAGAGGAACTCTCAATGAAAGCACCAATGTCGGTGTCAAAACTGGCGGATCTCGGGTAGGGGGTCCCGAACTGTGCGTCTAAGGCGGATGGTAACATGAGGCAGGGAACATGATGTTTTACCCAGGTTCGGGCCCTCTTAATGGAGGTAAAACCCTACGTCCTTCTTGATTTATTCTTGATGATATGAGTATTACAAGAGTTGATCTACCACGAGATCGGAGAGGCTAAACCCTAGAAGTTAGCCTATGGTATGATTGTATGTTGCCCTACGAACTAAAATCGTCCGGTTTATATAGACATCGGAGGGGGCTAGGGTTACACAAGGTCGGTTACAAAGGAGGAGATGTCCATATCTGTACTACCTAGCTTGCCTTCCACGCCAAGTAGAGTCCCATCCGGACATGGGACGAAGTCTTCAATCTTGTATCTTCATAGTCCAACAGTCCGGCCAAAGGATATAGTCCGGCTGTCCGGAGACCCCCTAATCCAGGACTCCCTCAGGACCCGCCTCAGGACCAGGTCACCCGTCTCGAGCGTCCTGGAGCAAATGTTGCGGTAGTGGTAGCACCGCAGTGCTTGCTGGTACATTGCCGCCCTTAATGCAGCTTCGCGACGACGTTCCTCCCCCAGCACGAGATCCATCCCCCGCATGGCGTCCTACTGTGTTTCATCGAACGCCAGGACCCGCGCGGAGCAATTCCTGACCTCGTGAGGGAGGACTGCTTTAGCTCTGTAGACGAGGAAGAACGGTGTCTCGCCCGTTGGCTTGGTAGCGGTGGAGCGGATGGACCACAACACAGACTGGAGCCCATCGTGCCAGCCCCTGCCTCAGGCCTCCAGCTTCTTCTTGAAGGTCCTGGTCTTGAGGCCCCTCAGGACCTCAGCGTTGGCGCGCTCAGCCTGACCATTGCTCCTGGGGTGGGCTACCGAAGCGTAGCAGATCTACGTTCCAAGGTTGCACAGTAGGTTTTAAAGAGGTTACTAGTAAATTGCGAGCCGTTATCTATGATAATGCGGTTGGGGACCCCGAAGCGGCTCACGTGGCCCTTGATGAACTTGACAGCAGAGCCGGCTGGAATGGTTCGGACGGCTTCCACCTCTGCCCACTTGGTGAACTTATCGATGGCGACGTAGAGATAGTGGTAGCCCGCTGGGATGTCTAGCCCCCAGACCGCGAACGGCAACGTGAGCGGGATGGTTTGGAGGCCCTGAGCAAGCTGGTGGATTTGCTTGGCGTGGAATTGGCAAGCTTCGCAGGACTTCACCAGTTCAACTGCATCGTTGAGTGCTGTAGGACAATAGAATCCGTTGTGGAAGATCTTGCCGACGAGGGTCCGTGATGACAAGTGATGTCCACAGTCCCCACCGTGTATGTTGGAGATGCAGCGCAGCGTGACGTCGTTCGGCCGTTTCCTGTACAACTCGCCGTCTTGAATGCAGTATGCCATGTCCTGTCGGGACACGCGCTCCGCGTCCTCTTCTTTCTCCGGCAGTGTCTCGTGCATCAGGTACTCCCTGAACTCCTTGGTATAGCACTCCTCCCGGGGCTCGAGCGTCAAGAGCAGCCGAGCTCCTGAGGTTGGGCCGCAATCTGGGGTTCCCGAGGCCGGGGGCTGAGGGAGCTCCTCCCGAAGCTGAGTCATGCTTGAAAGAGGCGGCGTAGCTGACGGCTTCAAGAGCTGCTCTTTGAAAACGCTGGGCTCTTGCGGTTGTCGCTTGGGTGCTCTCTTGGCGATGTCATCGGCTTCCTTGTTGGTGCCCCGGGGCACGTGCTGCAGCTCCAAGCCTGCGAACTGCTTTTCCATTTTGCGCACCTCAGCAAGGTAGGCCTCCATGTGCTCGTCCTTTGGCTCGTACACTTTGTTGGAGAAGTTGACGAGGAGCTGCGAGTTGCCCTTGATGGTATGGTGCCTCACCCCCATAGCCGCCGCAGCCTTCAGGTCGGCTATGAGGCCCTCGTATTCTGCGATATTGTTCGAGACCTTCTCGCCGTGCTTAAAGCAGAGTTGCACGGCGTAGCAAAGCTTGTCCTGAGTGGGCGAGATGAGCACTGCTCCAGCCCCCGCGCCCTGGTGCGCAAAAGCGCCATCAAAATACATGACCTAGCCGTCTGGCACCTCGCTTCCTGGGGAGGTGGACCGGTCTTCTCCTTCCTCAAGAGCCGGGGCATCTGTCCATTCTGCCAGAAAATCGGCGAGCGCGGCTCCCTTGATGACCCTGGTGGTGCTAAACTCCAGCTGAAATGCTTGCAGCTCGATGTTCCATTCAGGGACCCTTCCGGCTGAGTTTGGGCTCGTGAGTATCCTCTCCAATGGGTAAGACAAGATGACCTTGATGGGGTGCCCCTGGAAGTAGTGCCGCAGCTTGCGCGAGGCCACCAAAAGTGCGAGCAGGAGCTTCTGCGGCACGGGGTAGCGCGCCCTCACGTCCCATAGTACAGTGCTGACGAAGTACACCGGGTGCTTGACGAGGGCCGATACACTATTGAGGCTCGGGGATTGCGGCATATCCTGAGGTGATGGGTCTCCTGAGACCTGACTACCCTCAGGAGCTTCTGCGATGTTGCTCTGCTGAGCTAGGTCCTCCGTCGCTGATGGCTTTGCTGCACCTCTATGGCCCCGTGCTGCATCAGCTCTACCCTTGTCTTGATGCTCCTCCCGAACCGCCACCAGGGCCGCGCTGGCGGAGTACAGGGTGGCGGCAAGGTAGAGCAAAAGAGGCTCGAGAAGCCGCGGTGCCACCATCACCGGGGGGCTGGTGAGGTATTTCTCGAGGTCTCGGAAGGCCTGGTCGGCCTCCGGGGTCCACTCGAAGGGCCCTTTCTTCTTCATGATCTTAAAGAAGGGCAAGGAGTGCTCGCCTAGCTTAGAGATGAAACACCCTAACGCGGTCACCTGTCCTGCCAGCTTTTGCATCTCCTTGAGGGTCTATGGTGGGCTCATGTCTTCGATGGCCTTGATCTTTTCCGGGTTCGCCTTGATCCCTCTGTGGGATACGAGAAACCCTAGAAACTTGACGGATGGGTTGCCAAACACACACTTCTCCAGGTTAAGCCTCAAGTTCACTTGGCGTAAGCTCTCGAAGGTCTCCTCCAAGCCTTGAAATAACGTCCCCGCCTCACGAGATTTGACCACTATGTCATCAACGTAGGCCTCTGTGTTCCTACCAAGCTGTCACCCCAAGGTGATGTGCATCAGCCGCTGAAAGGTTGCGCCCGCATTGTGAAGGCCGAGAGGCATGCAGGTGTAGTAGTACACCCCACATGGTGTCAAGAAGGCCGTCTTCTCCACATCCTCCACCGCCATATTGATCTGATGGTATCCAGAGAATGTATCCAGGAAACACAACAAATCGCACTCAGCGGTGGAGTCAACGATTTCATCGATGCGCGGAAGGGGGAACGGGTCTTGGGAGCATGCTTTGTTTAGGTTGGTGAAGTCGACGCACATCTGTTCCTTACCGCCTTTCTTCGGTGCTACAACAGGGTTTGCCAGCCATTCGGGGTATCGAACTTCCCGGATTGTACCTGCCGCCTCCAGCTTGCGTGTCTCTTGGACGACGAAGGCCTGCTTCTCAGTGGACTGCCGTCTTGCTCGCTGCTTCACGGGGCATACGTTGGGGCACACCTTTATATGATGCTGGACTACCTCTCTCGGGACCCCTACCAGTTGATCGGGCTCCCACGCGAATATCTCCTTGTTCGCGCGCAAAAACCTCACCAAAGCTTCTTCTTGCCCCGGGTTAAGGCCGGTTCCTATGGTGAAGGTGGCTCCCAAAGACCGATCCTCGTTGACTGGCACCTGCTTGGTCTCTGCCTTGTCTTGGGTGAACAACTGCTTTTTCTTGGTGGGCGCGGCCTCCTTGGCTTCCGACGCACCGGCGCCGGCTGGCTGTGCCACTGCCGCGGTCTTGAAGGCGAGCCTGAGCGCCATCATGGCCTCCTTAGTGTCCCCTTGGATGGTGAGGATGCCCTTGCTCCCTGGCATCTTCATGAAGTTGTAGGTCGGGTGAGTTGCCGCCATGAACTGAGCGAGGGTCGGGTACCCGAGGATGGCATTGTACGGGAGACCGATGCGGGCGATGTCAAAGTCCACCAGATTGGTGCGATTGTTATCCCGCGTGCCAAAGGTGACAGGGAGGCGGATCTGCCCCAAGGGATGAGCAGCCCCACCGCCCATTCCCGTGAAGGGCTTGCTGAGGCCGAGCCGTTTGAGGGGCACATGAAAAAGGCTGAAAGCTTCCACGGAGAGCAAGTTGAGGCCGGCACCGCCGTCGATGAGGGTCTTGGTGACGGCCACATTGCAGATGGTGGGCGCGAAGAGCAGCTCGGATGTATGCGTCTCCCGAGTTGAAGGCATCAAACGCCTGTTCAGAGAAACCAGGGTCGCGAAGTACGGACCGGTGATGCCTGTGATTCATGGCACTCTCCACTTCGTAATTTGTAGTGGACAACCTATCCGCATCCTTTGTAGGAGTAACATCCGGTGTTGTCCCCACATTAGCATCTTCCCCTAAGTCCGGCTCTGGAGTCCGGCTGGTGGAGGCGTGGCCGGCAGGCTCTCCGAACATAGTCTGATGAGTGTTTTTTCTGCCAGGAACCATGGATGTTATTATATTTTAAAGATGGCAACCATGGAGCAGGGTTTCTTTTTCAGACCTCTGTGGTGGCGTCTCAGTCCTGACCGCCTTCCTTTTAAGCCTACCCAGCTTAGGTGCCCCTTGTTGGTGAGTCGCCGCGGGTTCGGCATGGCGTCCTGAGGGCCTTCCCTGTAAGACACCATATGTGTGCGGTGGGTGAAGTGCAAAAAAGGGATCCTTCTCGGAACTTGGGACTCCGGTTTTACTTACATGCGATGCAGGGAGCAGGCCAGGATAATCGTCTATGATGGCCACCAAGGCACCGTCGCAGCTTAACTAATAGAACGTCATGTCGGTGAGCTCCACAAATATGTCCGAATCTTCTTAGAATCTGGGTTCGAGGGCCGGTCAGGGTCCTCTGGCTGTGGAGACGGGTTGTGGACCTCCCTCACAGCTTTTCATAGTTCCTTCTATGAAATAGCAAGGTAAATATTTATAGTGAAGAATGCGGGAAGGTCTGGAGTAAAAGGTAGCAGCTCACCCAGTTTGGGGGGATGTACATGGAGAATCCATCCCGTGGCTTAATGCGGATTAACTCCTCTTCCTCTCCATTGTATAAATCGGACAGTATTTTCGCTAGAGCAGCGGCAGAGTCCGGACCATTACGGCCACAGCGGGTGGCATCATCTTCTCCATTGAAGTGCCACATGGGTTTCCCCCGATACTGAAGTGGCCGCACCCCCTGCATTATACATATTGACATAACCTCAATTATTGTCAGTCCTGATTTGGCCAGTGTTTTTATCCTGCCCATCAGGTAAAGGACCTCTTTGTCATCTTCCTCCTAGGGGATCCGAGGGCGCCAGCTACGGCGTTTCTTCAAAGGGGCATTACTAAACTTAGGATGGCCCATCCGAATAGGGTCCGGAAGGGGGACGTCCTCCATATAAAACCACTTCGAAGGCCAGTTTTCAGATGACTTCTTCAGAGTACCGGACAAGTATCTGGTCCCGACGATGCGCCATATTTTGGCTCCGCCCACTTGATATATTGAACCCTCCTATGTACGGGGTACAAGGAAGAATAACCTCTTCCATTGCTCGAAATGAGCTTCGCAGCCCAGAAATAGCTCGCAAAAGGCGACATAGCCAGCGATGTGTAATATGGAGGCGGGAGTAAAGTTATGCAGCTGGAGGCCATAAAACTCCAGGAGCCCGCGGAGGAACGATGGATTGGAAATCCAAGTCCCCTCAATAAGTAAGGGACACGGCATAGTCGCTCCCCCATGGATGGGTTGGGAAAGCTCTCCGCTTGCTCCCCGCCATTATAAGTGGCTAGTCAGGCTCGGACGGGGACCATATACGCAGGAGGAAGAAACCCCTGGGTCTGCAACTCTACTAATTGGTTGTGGGGGATGGAACACTTCTCCCAATTGCGTGGCTAAGTGCTACGGGAGCGAGAGGAGGGGCTGCGATGGCCGGCCATGATGGGATGGACTTTTCCGGGCGCGCTCTAATGGATACTTGCTGTGGGAGGATGGTGTGATCTGGATCTGAGGATCCCCGACTCTTTAAATAGACTATTTACTTACACAGTTAGGGTTGCAGATGAAAAATATGCCCCGACTTCTCGCATTCGCTCGACACGTGGAAGATAGCCATTATTAAAGCACAGAAGCCGAGGAGTGCAACATTCATGGGAAGCCGGACACTACTCGTTACGACAGGTACTCGGGGTTTGTTGAAGAACCCGCCTTGCAATGCCAAAGACGATCTGTGTGCCGGCCTCATCATCATCGAAGCCTGGTTCAGGGGCTACTGAGGGATTCCTGGATTAGGGGGTCCTCGGACAGCCGGACTATATACTTTGGCAGAACTGTTGGACTATGAAGATACAAGATTGAAGACTTCGTCACGTGTCCGGGTGGTACTCTCCTTTGCGTGGAAGGCAAGTTTGGAAATTCGGATATGTAGATCTCCTCCCTTGTAACCGACTCTGTGTAACCCTACACTACAAAAAAATACACTTATGTGATGATACGTGTTTGTCATAGTAGGTCGCGTTTTTTTGTCATGGATGTACATCCATGACGATTTTATGACAGAATCAAGATAGTCATGCCTGTGTTGTCGTAGAAGTGTTCCATGACAGTACCAAAATTATCAATACGGAAGTGTCCACTTCCATGACGATAAATCACGCGTCACAGAACTGCTTTCGTCAAGGGTGACCGACACATGGCATCCACCATAACGGAACGCCGTTAAGCTATCGGGTCGGATTTTGGATCCGATAACCCGTTAACAGCCCTGACCAATGGGAAATTTCAACGTGTAAAATTCTGATTGGCCGAAGGGAACACCTGTCAACTCGTCAATGGGCTAGTTGTCGCCCGTCCATTGGAGCAGACCTGCCTATGATACGTCGACATGTGGCTGGGCCCAACAGAGGCACATATAGGTTAAAAAGGTCGGCCCAGTCAAAGGCCCGTAGAACTTAATCATGTACTAGTGGGCCAGCCCAATAACGGCCTGCTTAATAAAGGCCCATTTACGGCCAGAAGCCAGATCTGGCCCGTTAATTGTTCACCCAATATTTGGACCAATTTACGGCCCGAAGCCAGATCTGGCCCGTTAATTGTTTGCCCAATATTTGGGCCCATTTGCGGCCCGAAGCCAGTTTGGCCCGTTAATTGTTTGCCGAATATTTGGGCCAAACTACAGCCCAGTGACTTTCGGCCTGTTAGAGGCCTGATGTAGACATGGGCCCATTTCATCCCGGTGTGACTTTCGGCCTGGGAATGGCCCATGCTGCCCATGGGCCATATATGGTCCGACGGGACATCGGGCCCACTAACGGCCCGTGCTAATGGTGGCAACAGTTAAGCCCAACGTGACTTTGGGCCTGTTAAAGGCCTGTCACGTAATTTGGCCCGTTGATTCCTGTGCTAAGCTTTCAGCCTCTTAAAGGCCCATGATATCAGTGGGCCAACTAAGGCCCGAGATATGTTTCCGCCTGGTAACGGCCCGTGAGCTAACTGGGCCCAAAACGGCCCGGTCTACATTTCGGCCTGCTGAAGGCCCGTCGACGACTAGTGAAAATTGAGGCCCAACATGCATTTTGCCTGCTAAAGGCCCGTGGTTTCATCTCGGCCGTAACAGGCCAGTACAATATTCAGCCTGTTAAAGGCCCAACGCTACCTGGGCCAAACTAAGCGCTGGGTCGACAAAAGGCCCAACTAAAATATAGGCCGGTGTAAGTTTGGGCCTGGCGCAATGTGTGAAAGCCCCAATCTTTCGGGCCCAAGAAAGACGCAGGCCGGCCCAATTGTGGCCCGATAAAAACCTGGCCCGTGAGAGTCGAATGTTTGGTCTGGTCGACTACATCTGATTTTTTTTCAGATAGCGAATGATGGTAGTAACTAGTAGGAATTAAGAACAAACCTACTCTATACAATAAAGAAATTACGGCATAGTAACTAAGAATAAACCTACACTACACAATAAAGGATTTAAGGTATATTACATCCACTGGGCATCGAAGTTCACCACCAGCGATCATAAAGCGCAACGAAGAAGCAGTTTACAAAAACTGGGCACCATTGCAGCGTAACAAAATAATACTGAATCGAGACCACTTCCAAGACAGTTCACGAAAGGTTAGCCTTGCGGGGGAACAGCTGCACAAGCTGCTGAGCAAGGCTGTGAGACCGGCCTAGCATGTCAGTCATAGCATCCAGGTGTAGCTTTTTAGCAATGAGGTTCTCATTGGTGTTCTCCGCAATCTTTCTTGGAGATAGGACTTCAAGTAGAAGTTGAGTTGCAGAATGCCTTTCTGCTAGAACTTGGGACTGAAGATGTCGAACTGATTCAGACAACGAATTCTGTGAGCTTTTCTGACTGTTAGTCTCAAGTAACTTGAACACTGCATCAAGACAAGATTTTGGGGTTGTCTCGCTATCTTGAAGATGTTTTGCCTTCTTTGTTGAAATATATGTTGGGTTTGTCTCACGGCCTTCAGCAGACTTGTGCATGCCATCAGGAATATCACACTGAAACAAAGCATGGAGATGACAGGTTTTGCATGTGTATAAATAAAGATGATAACTGTTATGTCAATTCTATCCAATTTCAAATTAGAAAATAAAGAGTAAGTTCAAAATATCAATAGCATAATTTGGCATTGTTCATAATGCGGGGAGCTTGACCACACTACTAGATTACCATGTCAACATAACAAGCATAGATGAAGGGCAAAGAAAATCATTGTAACTATTTTGGATAATGTGCATGGCATGTTGTTCATATCATCAGCCACATCAGTAAGATAAAACTGGAGATGACAAGGTGCAAACGTGGGCTGCTTCACCACACACTGGATTATAGATCCAAAAAACAAGTATACATATAGGGAGTATTAATTAATGTGCATGGTATGAATAAGGAATTTGGTTTTACAAGTAAATCTTAGAACTTACAGTTCTTACGAACATGCATTTTGGTAGAAACAGCAAACTAAATAGTAGTAAATGATAGGGAGTATGAGCAAATGAAACAGCAGTTGAGGATAAAGGCTTCAGAAGGACTGACTTACATTAACAGTTAACACCGGCTTTATAATGCCCTTCTCCATGTCAAGGGAAGGATAACTCAAGAATTTCAGCAGAATCTTCTTCATAAGCATTTCCTGTACTCTACATTTTGTAGAGAGTAATTATAGATATGATAACACTGGAAGGGATAGAGGATAATGAAGATAAGATGCAGATTGATGCTACATAATCAACTACCAATCCCTGGAAGTACAAGCGTTACAGGACAAAATGTACTGATAGGAGCAATGGGCTACACTTATGCACTAGCATTGTCTTTGTATTCTACTTGTTGGTAAGATTAAATATAGATCTGATCTTTTTTAGTAAATGGTGGGCGAGGGAGATAAGATGCAGAATGCTAGAAAATGAACCAATCCCTCTTCCCATAATACAAGAGTGTTTTGAACACTGGTGTACTGTACAAAATGTTCTTATATTATGGGATGGAGGGAGTAGCTGTTAATGTAAGTACAGTGATAGACCACATTCAGTCCTTACAAGAGGACTGCAGAGCTAAACCTCTTCAAAAGCATTGGGTTGATTCTAAATTTATGTAAGAGTCCATATGGATCTTATAATGTCCACCAAATGGATGATTACGAGGCTAACATGTGTAGTGATGCTACATAATCAAACATCTATGAAAGTAAGTACGGTCATACAGGGCAAGAGGTACTCACAAGAGCAATGCAGTGTGCAGTATAGTTGCGAGATTCTGTGGTCCCTTGAGTTCGAATGTTCTTCTGCTAACAGTTTTCGTACAAGTGAGACATTAAGGCAAATGCATAAATGTAGTTCAAATTGTGATGTGATATCATAAACAATACCTTACGCTGCAGCCGAGACCAATGTGTAACAAGATTATTCCAGTCACCGTCGGATAAATGTAGCACCGGAGACTTTACAGAAATTTCGTTTAGAGGCTTGCCATCGAAGTGTGCTTGCCTCATGTAGGAACGATACTTCATCAACGAGTGCTTGAAAAGCGCAACCAACCCTTGCTCGTCATCACAATCCAGTTTGCTCCTCACCTATTTAAAAAAAATGAAATCTTGTGTCTTCTGTCAGCAGAAACATATGCAGTAATGACCATGAATAACATTAGTACATTATTTACCGGTAAGTTGCGGAGGAAGACTGGAAATTGTTTTGTGTCTGCGGTATAATCTTTCCATGAAGGAAAGATGTGCACAAAGTTCCTGACAACAACATAAGCTTCATCTTCTAAACTCGGAAGAAATGGAATAGGGGTCCTATTTGCTGCAATTGGGGCTCTCTCTGGTTCAAAAATGGATTTGGCAACTGGATTTGGTGTACTCTTTGCTGGAATGGGGGTTTTGCGTCATACAGCTGGTGCTAAGTCAACTGGCATAATCATACTGTTTGCTGCAGTTGGGGTCTGCTGAGTTGGGGCATCAGAAATGACCAAGGTAGTACGGCTAGAGTCTGCTAGAGTTTGGGTATTTTGTGGGTCAGGTGATATTGCAACTACACCTAATGGGCTATTTGATTTATCAGGTGCCACTACCTTTTCCAAATACTTTGCTTGTGCTCCTGCACGATCAACAATCGCCCTCTTCCTTTTGAACGTCTGATACACAAGAACAACATTTGAATGGATAAATATGGTATGATGACAGATGGAATATGTACTGAAAATGGATAGGCAGGGCATATTCACATACACGATGTGTAAACTAAGCTAATGGCAGTTCAACAAAGTAGAAGCAATGCAAAGCATCAGTTGCAAGATATGTGCGAGCAATGTAACCTTGGAAAGTTAGAGCAAGTACCTTGATGGGTGAATAAGATAGGGCATCTTCCTCCGAATCCTCCACTAGGGAGCTACATTGACTTAGGTCTCCCTCTATCTCAGAATCACTGTTAGGATCATATTCTGAGCATGAATCTGTAGGTGGAGAGCGTTTGCATTGCATTGCATCCAGACTTGATTTCAGTCCCTTAATGCCAAGTTTGACAGCCATGGCATTGTTCTGCTTTATTCTTTTCATGTGCGCAAGCTCATAATCATTATGATGCTGTTCAGAATCTGAGATTCATGAAAACATAAAAAGTAGTCAGATTACCTATGGAATGCATTGCGGATTCAACTCGAAGAGTGTCTCCCTATAAACCCCTGCATATGCAAAGTTCACCTCCCCAACCGTGCTGACCAGACCACACACAGAAATACAAACCCCTTATGTCTCTATAACAGGCATGTACACATTTCAAAACTGAAGTAGGAACATTAGAATCATATGAAATTCGTATTTGAACAAATAAACTAAGCAATTATGAGTGGCGTAATGTTTAGCTTCAAGGGTGGAGTGTTGGTAGTGTGACACAAAGCAAGTAGGCAGATTGTATTCCATGTAAAAGATAGAAACCTATGTAAAAGCTGGAAATGAAACTTTCTTCCTATACTATGCAGTGTTCGTTACCCACACATGATGGAAGAGATCACATAGAGAAATACTATTCACTCATGTCTATGGTTCCAGTATTTAGAAACAGGGTGGTCCACCCTAAAAGAATATTGACAACAAATATGACAAGGCAAGCATAGATGTAGTGAATCAATCATTTACTTGTGAGCTTACTAGGACAAGTATGCAGAATTGTAACTGCAGTAAGAGACCATCCAAAATCTGAATGAAGAAGTTTGTCTAGCACTTATTGTTTGCAACTAATCGACGTGAATAATTGGATATTATATCGAATGAGTAAGAAAGACAAGTAAAATTGTCAACAAACCCGGCTTGCAGTAGTAATCTGGGTCAATGTCACTACGACCAACAATCCAAAATGACTAGTTTCTGTTCCGAGGGCCGGAATTTTGAAAACCCTGTGAACTTTAGTGGTATTAAAGATTACCGAAATACATCTGGACCATTAAGTGTAGCTAGCACTGAGCACACAACAAACCCTAATGACAGTCCTGCCTAATGAGTAATGAATCAATTAAAAATGGGTGATGAGGAGTTGCTGCTGAGTGTTGAGGACGTATCTCAGGATAAATCGGGTTGGCTTGCTGGGTGCTGCATGCCTGAGCCCTGAACGGACTGGGAAGGTAGGCACGGCGGCGCGCCCGGGTAGCGGTGACGCTGTTGGGAGAGCGGCTCCTGGCCTCCTGTTAGTCAGGTGTATCCTCCTAGAGTCATGCCATCTAGGGATGGCAAGTCGCCGGCGAGGCAGGCGGCTGGGGGCGAGTAGAGATCGGAAGCACACATCAGAACAGAGGGGAATCGGGGCCTGGGATGGCCCAAAATCCTAGGGTGGGCCGGCCCACCGTGGGCACCCTGTAGAGATACACACCTGAGCGGCGAACATGCATTTTCGAAACTAATTTAGGAACATTTAGCTGACCAATTAAACAACTCTGTTTTAATAATATCAGATTCGTATTTGAACAACTAAGCTTGTTTAGCTTGATGGGTGGAGCAGTGTTATTATGACACGAAGCACGTATTCTGATCGTATAGTGATCATAAAAGGGGGAAACTCTAAGCATATTTTTTTAGCAAAAGAGGGTTTCCCCACCGATTTCTATTAAAGAAACCACCACGGAACCAACATGATCAATTAAACCCTAAGCATGATCAATTAAATCATATTATGGCTGTGCCATGGCAGATTTGAAGCTGCAAACCAAAGAAATGTTATTTAGCATCCATTGTTTGCTTCGAACTAAGAACTAAATTCTAAGAGCTGGAAAGAAAGTAGAGTAACCAAGTTAAGATCTATTTTCTGGTTGAGATCAAAAAGTTGAGGAGATATGAAGTACCACCTCTCTTGCGCCACCGTGTAGGCATCGGGGGTGCGATGGCTATCGGTGGCGTTGAAGCAGATCTGCGATGGTAGACGGGTGCATCGGGGGATAAGTCCCGTTGCGGCAAATAGAAGGTCGTGTGAGCGGCCCTGGCAAAGAGGATGACGGTGCCGCTGAAGCGAGAGGACGCGATGCAAGGCTATTGGTCCGTCGCCGTGGATGAGAAACGTCCATCTCTAGCAGTGAATGACGCGGTTTTGGTAGATGCTCTAGCATGGTGGAGGACGGTGGCGATGGATGTGGTGGAGGACGGCAGCGATGGATGGGGTGGCGGACGGAGGCTGGTGTGGGGATGGGGTGTTCTAGCGCTGGCGGTGTATGAATGGGAAATGGAGGGAGAGGTACAGGGAACAATGTTTTTGGGACGCACCTGTCTGAAATATGGGAAAGTTACGAACTTAGCCCCCATTTAAAATTTGGACGTCTCGTCAGTTGGGGATAGGACGGTAATCTTGCATCTCGCCAATATTTGCCCAGAGCGATTTCAGGCAAGGAGAGGGTGGTTGGCGCCCATGGTTGGCGCCCACGGTGTATGAATGGGGCTGATGGGTAGTGCGGTTGTGTCATGTCTGAGTGAAGTTACAAACCTGCTGCTATTGAAAATATTTGCCTACATCGATTTCGACCGAGTCGAGTTTGTTTTGCCGCCCACCGTGTATGAATGGGGAATGGAGGGAGAAACAGAGGTATTTCGGATGAGCATGAATCAAATGAGTTTTGCCGCCCATGATTGACACCCACCGTGTCGGAATGGGCTCAGAGGCAGTCGTGTCACGTCTAATTGAAGTTACTAACCTACCCCTATTTAGAGCAGTGGAAATCAGGCCGATAGATTGTCTGTGTAATGGGTAGACAGTAATTTCCATCTCCCAAACACTTGGCTTCGGGCAGCCGACGTGGGAGTGGACATTTTGCTGTTTCTTTCGAATTTTGGGACAATAAGCATCCATGTTTACCCTGGCAACTAAATTCGAATCCATTTTGTATTCCTATATGATTCTTTATAAATCATTCTATGTGTTTTTATATATCTTCAAAAGGACGACAAAGATGTATTCCACTGTCATATATGAATATGGTTTACAAATGCCGATACTCAAATTTAGAAACTAGAATCCAGTTTAAGGTGAATTCGAATATTTGGAACACTCCATGTCCAACTCAAATGTCACATGCAGCATAATGTGTACTCCCATTTAGATATGTACACAAGCGATGTATCAAGATTCAAATACGGAGTCAATCAACCAAGAATGTACAGAACTAACAGACATACAAACACTTATAGAGTATATGGATCAATAATATCAACTAACATACATAAGCCAGGCTGCTGTACTTTTTTTGTCTACAACAGCATCCTTTTTTTAGCCAGCATCTTGGCCCTTTCTGATGCGTGCCACTTATGGTCCATCTATACTACTAGTATTGCTGAATGCACATTCATCCCGATTGGCATATTTTTAGGTCTAGCACAGCAATCCAAATGAAATGTCTCCAAGTCTTATCAATTAATATAGACTTGTGCTCAAATAAAATTACAAACCAAAAAACAAAAAAACAATTATTACATGATCTCTAAAACAAATGGTTTGATTGATTACATGAACAGACAACACAAAGGTTATTCAACTATGGAAAGAACATTTCACCTATGATTTACCAAGTAGGAATTTAATTTCCTTTTTTCCTTCGGGACCTTAACAATCTGGTCAGTCTCAGCTTGCTTCGTTTTGAAATCCACCAAATATTTAATGGTTGTCTTGAGTACTGCTTGTAATTGTGTTGTTTTCTTCCTCAAGATGTCAATTTCATCTCTAAGTGCAGAAGCAGAATCTCTTTCTACCACTAGTTTAGCCTCTAGAGCATCAACAATTGGCAATTCATAATGCACGATTGGGACGATGCCACTGCTGTGGGATGATGCAACATCCATGGGGACCTCGCTCTTTGATCTTGGGCTAACCTGTTTTGCCATTAAAGTTTCGATTGGATTCAGAAAAGTTGAAGTTAGCAAAACATCTCAACTGGGAGTTATAACAACAAACCAGTTAAACAAACAAGGAATTAAAGAGTTTCAATTGGATGCTGAAAAGTAGTTATTAACATCATTGTAACCCGCTGTTGCAGCAGCAAAGCAGTTAAACAAACAAGTAGATATTTAAGTTAAGGAAAACAGGATATTCTTAACAGTAAGTATGAAACACATAGATAGGCGTAGTATACAATATGATTAACAGGTTCTGCCATTATGTAATCAGTAGCAAACTAAATTAAGCCAAGCAACGTAATTGAACAATTTTGCAATAAGTGGCTAACTAAAATTCTGACAAGCAGGTAACTAAACTTACGCTAGTTCTTTGTACAGGCACACTGCAACTTCTTTTTCGCTTACAAGGTTGTACGAAGGAGTCCATGGCATCAATTGCTTGGATACGCAGTCCCAATACTTCTTTCTTCCCACACTGCATGGGTAAGTCGAATGGTTAATCTGGTAAGATGGCGCGTCCTTGATATGTTATATGAGGATGTGTAGTCAGACTAGTTGTAGTCAAACACATCGCATTGGCTTTTATTGTATATTTCATGCGATTAATTTGGCATATCGAGATCTAAGCAATCTACAATAGGATGAAAAGACTGGCATCCCTCACATTATTGGCGAACTCAGTTCATAGAAACAAGCAATTCAACCATTCTATGGGTAAATCAAAAGCGCCACTAGAATATTTATCACTATCCAATCATACACGCAAAAAGGGGCGACGCCACCATAGGGGCTGGTATGGGCGGCCGCCTTAGGTGGCTAGAAAGTGTGCACCTAGTTTGAGTCGTCCAGGTTGGCCCACGCTAGTTTTGTTCATCCCAACGCACGAGCAGGCAATGTAAAAAATGAAGAAAAATGTTTCAATTTGGATGGGCCAATAACATAGGTGCAAGGCAGGCCCTATAGAAGGCTCGCGGCCCAAACGAGCGCCTCCCATATCTACCAACAGCAGGAAAAATCCCAATTCATTCGCTCCAGCCTTGAGTCTGATTCGCTCCTAACCTAGCCGCCGCTGGACGGACCGACACAACACTTCCTCGTGCTCTCGTTGGAGGGCGGTCGCCGGGCTTCAAGCGAACGGAAGGACAAGAAGATGAAGATCCAACCCTGGGTGTAGCCTGCATGGGAGTAGGTACATCACATCCCTGATTATATCTAATTCAACTCTTCAATTTCTGGCCAATAGTTAAACCTGACGGTGTTGTAAAACTGCTTGTATGTAGGGAATCTATGAGAAAATGAAACCAATTTCTACTTATTTTATAACTCCCCCAATCAATACTGAACTGGCTGAATCTGATGTATCCAATCAAGTTTCCGGTGCAAACATACAAGCTCATGTTGTTCTTGAGCCTGAAGTGCCTAATGAACAGACTGCTAATGAAGTATTTGATGTAAACATTTTACATTCTCCTGGTGATGAACATATAGTGTCTAATGAGGGATCTAATGCAAGCATTTTGCAAGCTCATTGACGGATTTAGTGTCAAATGATGATCTACTATGTTGAGAGAGACAGAGATTTGCAGGCATTGATGACAAGCAAATTATAGTGCATTTTCATAGCTTGAGGAAATGTCGAGGCCATCTACCAGAAAGTCCCCGTATCATGACAACATAGCATAAATACTTTTCTAATCTGTTGTTTGAAACTATTGGCATACTTGTGCAGGATAGATATATTGATATCCAGTTTGCGCATTGGTTATACGTGGAATTATACTTCGATATTTTCAGCCAGAGAACGAATAATTCAAGCAGGTACATACCATGTTTGTATTCCTTGTACACCATGTTGCATTTTGTGTTTTTTAGAGCTTGCATCATTTAGTGTTTATAATCTGAACTACTTTGGATCATTAGCTGGTTTTCAAAGTGCATGTAGCTTCACATTTCTCAAGTTATGTTGATTTCTAGAGTGCAAGTGCCTTCGTATTTTTTAAGTTAAATGTTCGCCCCTGGTAACTTAAATTTGTGGATCAGCCACTTCACACAAATCATACACGAATGCTAGTACGAATTAAATGAAATGCAGGGACTTATGCTAGCTCGTTGTACAGGCTCACTGCAGCTCTGCTTGCACTTGGGATGTTCCATGTACAAGTCCATGTTACCACTTGCTTGGATGTGCAGGCCTTGTGCTCCTTGCATCCACCTCTGCATTTTTGACACGGCAATGGTTGATCAAATAAGAGGAATCGACCTTGATGTTGTACCAGAGGACATATACTTACAAGGTTATATGGGTGTGCAGGATGTGTACCAGATCCCGTAGCGCCATCATGCTTCGCTAAAAAATGGATTTGCTTGTTTCAGATGATATCTCCAGAAGAAATAAGAGTTAACGTCAGAGTTGCATAGGCGTGTAAGCTAAGAGAGTAGTGAAAGGATATCCAAACATCGTCGAAACAATGCAAAAGGGAGTGATGTGTGGATACCAAGTTCGGGCCGGCGTTTGGGCATGCTCGCCTAGCTAGAGTGCGGGTCACTTCAGAGCCGTTGAGGGTGATGCATTGGCGTTGGCTGGCCACGCACGGATGCAGATCTTGAGTGGCAGCGGAGCGCTACAATGTGGTGGACGAGACCGTTGGTGAAGCCCCAACAGCCTCTGGGGTCGGAGGTGCGACGATGTGCTCGGTAAAGTAGCCGAAGTGAGCTGGGAGACGGCGTCGGTGAAGCGCACCTGATGAAGTGGAACTCGGTGTCTGTGAGGCACGTCGGTTGCGGCGGCTGACGTTGTCGGTGGACCACCTGGTGCGGTGGACGAGGGCGTAGATGAGGTAGCTCCGGTGCGGTGGTGAAGCGCGACCGTCGTCTTCGTCATCGTTGTCCGACACAGAGGTGGGGAACAGTGGGGAAAGAGACAAGACGAGGGGCGATTTGAGGGTTGGCGGTGAATTAGGGATTTGAGCAATCTGGGTGCGGAAGGGGATGATGGAGAAGAGAGATTTTGTAGGGCTGGAATTGGGGCCGCCATATATTTCAATCCAAAATGTGGAAGCGCGAAGCTATATTGTCGTTGTGGCGCCGAAGCATAGTCCTGTCGGGGTGGTCGCGTGTGTCGAACGGACGCGTAGCACCAAGCCACCCACGCCCCCCTCCCCCCCAAAAAAAGGACGACGACAATATAAGTTCGCGCTTCCATGTTTCGGACTATGCTTCGGTGCCTTAAGGCACATGCCTTTGTGTCCATGACATGTGAGCCCAACAGGTGGCTGGCTCACATGTCAGTGACCCAAAGGCAGTTGCCTTTAAGGCACCGAAGCAGCGTCCACCCCGACACGACCCTGGTCTGCCTGGTGCACCTACATTTGAGAATGCAAACGAATCTTCTTTCATTTCCAAATGAATCTGTATGTATTACCATGCCCGTGTTTTCCTTGCAATAATTAGTCATTCAAAACGAGATACTCCATCCGTTCACTTTTGTAAGTCGTTTCAGACAACTTAAAATGAACAATTTTGCACATTGTCTGAATTGTCTTCAAGGTCTTATAAAAGTGAACAGAGGGAGTACTATAAATTAATTAATGAGGAGATATTTGAAAAAAAAAATCATAACGGTACCCATGCTAACGTGGATTAGAGTGTGTGTCACATAATTAGTTATTTGAATTAGAGTGTGTGTCACGTAGTTAGTTATTTGAATTAGAGTGTGTGTCACGTAGCGATCTCCAATTCTAACGTGGATTTCGCATTTCACTGTATCCACGCTACTTTTTTAATACAAATTCATATGTATATGATGAACACCATGGTAGTGAGATTTTTTTGGATGAATTCAAACATATGACCTACAAAATAGCACAACAAATTGAGTCAATGTCAACTTTTCAAAACTTAGTATGGCACGAATTCAAAATAATTACACGTATGCCTGGTCCTCGGTTCAAATCTTACAATGTACACCGAATTGAAACATCCATATTAAGACTCGTACTATGTACATTCAAATGTTGTTTTTAGCCCCCCAGCACAAACGCTACATACTTTTTGTATCGGTCAATCTTCCTCTCCTAACCACCTTAGGAAGCTATCGGTTTCCAACACACGTTCATTCTTTCTCTCGATGTTTCGATCTCTAAGTCTCTCAACTACACAACCCCTTTTTCCACTCTGTTACCAAATGTATTTACCTCACACACCCGCCATTGCGCCCCATGCCGAGCTCTCTCTCTCTCTCTCTCCCCTCTCCCTCTCACCCTCTCGCGCTAAATACATGCATTGCCTATCTAGCCCCCCAACCTCTTGTGCGCACGCACGCATGTTGTATATCTAGGTCACTCCCTCGAGACTATCTCACTCTTTCTTCCGCACGGCGGGCCACATTTGCTCAATCTCGCTCTCTTATCTGAGTCTCGTTTAACCTCGTTTTCTTTCACACACAAATGATATATCTCCCTGTTCAGGCTTCGATCGACACACTCTATACTCTCTCATGCAGATTGTCTATCTAGGTCAGTCCATCCAAGCTGCCGCCACTCTTTCGACCTCATGGTGGGCCATGCTCACTCAATCTCTCTCTCACTCTCTCTCCGTATGTCTCAATTGACCTCGTTCTTTCTCGGACAAAAATGATATATCACCATGTTTGAGCCCAATTTGACCTATTCACATTGTATACTCTCTCACGCACATCATCTATCTAGATCGCTGTCTCCAACCCGTCTCACTCTTTCGATCACACGGCGACCCTATGTGATCGGTTGACCTTGCTTCCTCCCACGCACAAAATATATCTACACGTCTGTGACTAGATCATCTCTCAAGCTCTATATTACAACCCTCACCCTTGCCAAAAAGCTCAATCAAACAATATCTCCCCAGAGCATATATATTTGTTCAATTAATGTCGGACCACACTCACTTTGTCTCTCTATCTATATGTCTCTCGATTGACCTTGCTTTCTCACGCCGTATCTTCCATGCGTTGAAGCTACTACCTATCCATCCCTCGCAAAGCCGGAGCTATTTACATTGCGAGGGGCACTCCAACCTTGGAATAATTTAGGTAGGCATTTGTTCCGGTCGGTTTAGATTATATTTTCGTAGCATTCAGCCCACAACTACTCCAAACACCATTGCAACCCATGCAACTCCCCTAGTTGATTTCCCTCAGGCTCGGTCATCTCTCTCTCACACGTCCTTTCTCGCCTTCAACGTCGCACCATGGTATTATTGAAAAAACTATGTTGTTCTCTTTAATTATTATAAATAAGCTACAAAACTACACACCGATAGTTCACTTGGAATGGAACAAATTTCGACCCACAAATTAAAGTGCTACAAACTACACACCGAGGGGCCCACATGTCATGAAACAAATTTGGACCCATATACAAATTAAAAAAATAAAGGACGAGGATCGAACATGCGACCGGGCCTTCATGCCGCACTTTAATAGGCAACATACGTAGAATAGCAATGTTTGTTGTACCCCCTTTGTTCACATAATGTTTTTATATTACCACAGCCTAATTAATGGATAACATGTAATATTATTTTTAGTAATATTTGCCTTCACTTACTGGTGGGTTCCATGTGTGCTCTCTCTCTCTCCTCCCCTTCTGCGTTTAGACGCACGGGCAAACAGGAAGAACTCGTGGGCGATGTTGCCGTTGACCATATCTGGACGCGTTCACAAGTCACGGCACCAGTTTCACGTACTAGTAGCACTAGTCAGTGTGTACGTGCAATGCACGTTAATTTGGAAGTACATTAAGTGCATGCGAATATTAACTACAAGGATATTATTTGCGTGTTGTCATGTGATTAGCACTATTTTTGGCATGAAATTAACTGCATGCTAAATGTGTTGAGCGCTCGACATTGAAGCCGTCTAGGTCGTTGGATGACAAGGAATACATGTGGCTTGATGACGTTTTATATTTAATTTGATACGGCTCTAGCAGAACATTCAATCGATCAAACCATACATTTCGTTCAGTCTAACTCCGACTTTAAATGATACGACGATCGATATGAAATAAACGGAAATGATAAACGTTCGGATTTTAAGCATGACAATCTGAACGTTTTTCATGGCAAATTTAGATTATGCGGCGGCAGCGGGGGCGTCTCGCGGTGGGAAGCGGCTCCTCTGCCGTGCTCTATGTGTCGTCGGGCCACTGACCGACGGCGACGGCGGCGTCTTGCGCCGTTGTTGGCGTACTCCTGGACGTTGGCCTAGCTTCAAGGAAGGCCAAAATGTTCTGGACTTCAGAGCGAGTCAACTGGCAGGAGGAGGCGACTGGCATTCGTGCAAGGAAGCGGTTGACAGCGGCCATCCATGCCGCTAAGGGGGCACTGGCACCCGTGCAGGGACATGCGCTGTCAACGGTGCGGCGGATACATTCGTGTGCACGGGCACCGGCACGGGCGCGCACGTCAGTGCACGCGCAGGCGCATGTGCTGGCAGGTGCACGGGCACAGGCACGAGTGTGCGCGTCAGTGCACAAGCAGGCGCATGCGCTGGCAGGTGCACGGGGATGGTCGCTGGCGCAGTCGAAGCGACGGGAGCCGGAACAGGAGCGGGGACAGGCGCGGCGTCTTCCCGCAAGGCCAGTTCAAGCTCGTCCCAAAGCACCTTATTTTCTTGAGACTCCGGCTGGGTGTCTTCCTCAGGAAACTGGAACACTAAGGGCAGACCATCGTGATGCGGCATGGCGTACGTTTAGGTCAGGCTAGTTGGAGGTAGACGACAGGAGAACCGGAGAGGAAGAGAGAGGATTGTAGCGATACCGGGTAGTGCGGGGTTGATTTTAAACTGCAGCACCGGCAACATTAAAAGTGGGAGCAGTAGGGACGACGGTGGGCGGCGGAGCCTGGTCAAAGGGCTTGCCTCCCGGTGAGCCTGCACAGCGGTCTACTCGCACGCCTCCCTGACAGCCGGCGCAGCGGTCTGCTCGCACGCCTCCCTGATAGTCGGCGCAGCGGTCTGCTCGCACGCCTCCCTTCGACTCACATGCTTGCTCGGACAACACCTGCCGATGAGAAGCGGTGACTTGTGGCGGCATGTAAACGCCCACGGTTTCAATAGTGTAAGCGTTCGCCTTAATGTGACAGGTCTTTATTCCAAAATACCTTGGCTCTTCATTTGTGCAACTTGTCATAAGCAGCTTGTCTCAAATTGAAGAAAAAACTTACGAAGTAATATTTGTGCCATATCATGTGACAATGCTTAGTTTCAAGAATTTATGCTCACTTTTGGGTTTTCTGAAATTTAAGATCCAGGATTCGAAACAATAGCATAACCTGCATCATGCAATAAATTTTCAAGCCGTACATCTGTCCTATTGTATTTCTTAAGAAAGGATTTGGTCAAACATTTTGCTTTGTTGGACTTCAGACAAGTTATATATGCAGAGTAAAAGGATAATCCCTCCGTACCAGTGCATTTCCTGATATATTAACTCAAGTACTAGGCATGAACAAACGGGCTCAATTATGTGCTCATCCTGGTGTCGTAGTTGTAGTACTAGGCAATGCAGTTGATGGGTGACCTTCACGAGCGGCGTCTGAGGGAATTGAACCGTGCTCGGCACGGTAGGTAACGTTGTCTAGTTACTAAAGCATCCCCCTGTTGTTCATCGGTAGTCATTATGGACCGGGGACATGAGGGGAATTTCCTAGGGCTGGAATTCTGGCCACCAGATATTTCAACTTTAAACGCTGAGGCTCGACTGGTTGGGGTTGCCTAATGTGCGTACCACGCAGGCCACCGAAGGACACGGTCCCGGTTTTTTTAGGACCAACACGAGCCAAGGTCTGGCTGGTACGCCATTGGGTCCTACCATTCGAGAATACGAAAGGATCCTTTTAAATTTCCGAACGAATCTATGTGTATTACAATACCCGTATTTTCCTTGCAAATACTAATCTCAACATGGTAATTGATTTATGACGAGTTGTTGAATTAGAGTGAGTTTGTGACATAGTGATCTCAACGTGGATTACACATTTCATGGTATCCTTAGTAAGTTTTCCAATGCAAATTCAAATTTAAAATATGAACAATATGGAGGTGAGAAAACTTTGTATGTATCAAGCTTATGACCACACACACACACACAGACACACATGCACGAACACAACAACAATCCAATAAGTATAGTGCATCTATTTTTCCAAACCATGCATGTATGACACGAATTCAAAAATACTCCTTCTATTCCTAAATATTAGTCTTTTAGAGAGTTCAACAAGTGACTACATACGGAGCAAAATGAGTGAATCTAGACTGTAAAATATGTCTATATACATCCATATGTGCGAGTCCATTTGAAGCCTCTAAAAAGACTAATATTTAGGAACAAAGGGAGTAAAATGTAAGACATCCATGGTCCTCAGTTCAATATTTAAAATGAACATGAAACTGAAACATGAATATTAAGTCTAGTACTACAGTACATGCAAATGTTGTGTTTAGGCGGAGGTATGATTGTCGGGGGTCAACCCCTCGACCTTAGATAAAATTGTGGAGCTCTGTTTAGGGATGTTTAGATTATATTTGGCCCCACCCTCCCAACCACCGATTGGTTGTGCACCCCCACCCCTCCTCCCCGGGAGAATATCATGTGCCCCCATACCTTAGATGCTATATGCCGATACGAGTTGCTTGGAGCTTGTAGATCTGAGATATAGCAGCTCACATGATGTGTCTTAATATTTTTGCAGGAAACCTTGATGAGTTTGACAATTGCACACAATTTGTACAAAAACTACTTAGATGCCCTTTGATCCCATATCCAACGACCTCGAAGCTCGTATCATCGTAGCATCTAAGATAAAGGAGGACATCATATTCTCTTGTATGTAAGAATATCATGTGCTACCACACCTTAGATGCTTTGGTGATACAAGCTCTTCAAAGGCGTTGGATTTGTGACCCAACACCTCCTCGGTGGTTCGAAGGTTTTTTTTTGCAGAAAATCCCCAAAAGAGTTCGGCCATTGCTTACAAGCACAAAGACTGCTCAGATGCCATTGGATCTCAGATCAAATGATCTCCAAGCTCGTATCACCGTAGCATCCAAGTTGTGACAGCACCTTATGTTTTCTCGCACGGGAGAGTATGAGATGCTCCCGCACAATAGATTCTATGGTGATACGAGTTCACTGAGATCTAACGGCCCACAATAGGAGGTTTGAATGTTTTTGCAATATACGGCTGATAGAGTTTGGGAAATGTGCAGAAAGTACAAGTACTACGCATGTGCCATCTGATCACTAATCATACGACCTAGATGCTCATATCACCCTAGCGGGTAATTAAGCTACGGGGAGCACCTAATATGAGCACCGGGGAGCCGTTGGATCGAAGATGCAACGGCACACACGAGGCCTGAATGTTTTATTTGCAAAAAAAACTTTGGAGAGTTTGGGAATTGCGCATAATTACAAAGACTACTCCCAAGCCATCGGATCTCACTTCCAATGGTGTAAAAACTCATATCACCATAGTATCTAAGCTGCGGGGTGGATGTGATATTCTATGCCGCTGTCATTTTTGTTCATAAACTTGCAAAATACGTGTAACTCGTGACATTACTTGTCTAACTGCACAATGTGTTTGCTCAAAAAAAACCATCCTACACTGAAATATCGGAACAACACACGGGGGTCCCACTTGTCATTAATCAAATTTGGACCTAAAACTAACAAATCTGAAAGGCGAGATTCGAACTGGAAACCTGGACTACAAAGCGTAAGTCAATAGCCTGAAAAAACGAACGGTTGTTGGCTTTGTCCCATAACTTGATTTTATATAGTACTTGCGTTGAGTAGAGTAGAGGGAGTGCCTCGTCAACACGTGCATGACCGTTGTCTCACTTACTGGTGGGTCCCAGGTCTGCGATCTCAATCTCTCTTCTCTCCATCCTCTAACCTTTGCACGGGCACGCACGAAGAGTGGCGCTAGCTTGCCGTGGTGTTATTACAACTAAAAAAAAGCTTGGAAAATACAAGAATCCCTAGAATAAGAGATGTTGTGGCTGGTCGAGACAGAGCTAACCACATCTATCCTCCGTGCCACGTTTGCATGATGAAGCTGTGTGGATAGTGGGGTGTTTTCGACCGACTGGCTGGGTCCCGAGGTCGAACGATAGGTACTACGTCTGATACAGTATATTTTTACACACACATTTTTTCCTCCGTGCCGAGACGTGGCACACCCTACTGCGCGGTTTCGGGGTCCTCCCGGGTGGTGCACACATATATTCTTCCTGACGTGGGACACCTTACCGCGCGTTTCCTGAGTCCTCCTCGGTCGTAGCGCCGAAGCAAGTAAATGAGTCATCAAATCATGAAAGACCACCTTTCTCGCCGAGTACATCAGTGAAGCACGGTGGCTAGCTAGTTGGGCTAGTTCGACCGATTAGCTAGGCCGCCGCCACATTTGTTTTTTCACCCCTATTTTTATCTACTTGCCAGCAGGTAAATTTAAATATCCACCGCGGTGTTGCTCTAGTGTTTGGGTGCGGCAGGATTTTTAATTTTCTGATTGATGGGAGCAGGCGCAGCAGGATTTTTAATTTTTTTGATTGACGGGAGCAGGCGCGGCAGCAATTAGTCACGATGACTCCGCCTGTAAAAACCCACTGCTCCCTGATGTGAGAAGTCGTCGACTGGTGCTTTACCGTGGTGAAAATCAAAAGATTCCCTGCTCCCTCCGCCTTCCCGTAGATTGCATTGCCTTTCAGCCGTTTTGCCCCCTTTGCTTCCTCTCCCCATTGCTTCTACCTGGTGCCATGGCAGCGCAACAGATCAGGGAGTACGAGGTGAGGCGCCTGACACTGGCTCCCATCGACCGGGAGCGGGCGGTTGCACACTGCATCACCAATGTCGTGCGCCTCAAGAAGCAGAGGGACTTCGGTGGTGTTTAGGCGCCCTCTGCATGGGCATGTCCATGGCTCGGCGCAACATGACCGTTGGACCAAACTCAGACGGTGTAGATCAGTCACTGTAGCACAAAGCATGTGGGTGTGTTTGGTTGCATTCTCATCTCAATATAGTTGTTTCCTCTTCATGTATTTTTGTCAACCTACTAGTGTGGACTCATGCACCCTTAATGCACTCTGCCAAACACCCAAAAGTGGGTCGAGAAGGGAACTTTTGCTCCCATCCCGTGCACCCTTCATACACCCTGCCTAACACTATTCGTGCTTCATATGGTTCATGTTTCATGGAGTACTGTAGCACCGTACTGTCCATGCGTTGTGGACCTAGTTCTGTTAACATTGATCTCACCATTCATTCTTGACCGGGCAGTCGAAAAAGCGGTACTACGTTACATATAGGAGTAGTTGACATGCGCACAACATCATTTGTTATCGTCATATCTTACTACACTAGCAACAAGATTGTGTAGTACTGACGTATGAACCACTGCACATGCCTAGTAGTAGGAGCACTGTGTATGTTCAAGTGGCTGCCGTGTTCCGCACTCCTCCGTCGTAAGAGTGGATACGCTTGCTGTAATCATTTTTTTCTTCAGAAAAACAATGGACACGCTCTACCGTGCGGATCCTCCTCCAGCCATGCACTAAATTACTCACTTTCTCCGATGTGTGGGACAACCAGCACCTGGGTCCACCAGCCATGCACTAAATTACTCCGTAGTAGAGTGACCGCAGACTACCCCGATTGAACCACCGCAGTAATGCCCAATGAGCTGTCAAATCACAAAAACCCCTCCTTTCCAGCAGTAAGTTGGACGGACCAAGCAACCATCATTTCACTCTTCTCTCTCAGCTTCCTCTCTTGAAGAAAACCCCCACTCGCTTTGCTTGTCCCATATCTTGTTCCTCCTTTCACTCTTCTCTCTCAGCTTCCTCTCTTGGATGGACGCCAGAGCACCGGCCGACGTGATGTCTATGGCTCTGGCCAAAACTGTCGAGGCTCATGGTACGAAGAAGCGCAAGCACCCCGCCGAGACTACCACAGACAAGCTCAAAACCATTGCCCTGTCCAAGCCCCCCCTCTTCAGGATCCCTCATTTAGGAAGTCCAAGTAATGTCTCTTGTTGACGATCTTTTTCTCGACCTTGATCGTGTTTTTTCATCTAACACATAGTACTAGTACCGGTAGTACAACTTTCTGGGTGGTCTTGCATGTGATTTTAGTGTGCCAAATGACGGTTCTAAATTCCTCTTTTGACCAAAACATGCGAGAGGTTGACACTGATTTCTTATAGACTACTTTCAACTACTCCCTCTGTCCCAAATTTCTTGTCTTAGATTTGTCTAGATATGGATGTATTTAATACTAAAATGTGACTTGATACATCTGTATCTAGACAAATCTAAGACAAGAATTTTGGGACGGAGGGAGTACTTTATGAACATCAATGCTACCTTTTAAGAGGGTATATTTGCCTCAGTAACCTGTGTTATGGATATTGCATGTAATCCCTCTGCTCTAATGCCTTTGAAGACATGTTCTAGTGTGTTTGTTCACTCATTTCTGTGCATATATGTAGTCATATATGGAGTATAATATCGAAAATCATCTTATATTTCTGAACGGAGGTAGTAATAAAATATGGTTTGTGTTTGAATTAGAACTAGGTCCGCGGTGGAGATGAAGTTCTCTAAGTCATGGCGTGTGAACTGGAAGACCTGATGATGAGTTCTACTACTGAACTATCCAGCTGTTGTGTCCTTGTCGCCACGTGTCCTGAACTAGTGTTTTCCTGTAGCGTTGTTGCCAGGCGCGTTCTCGAGGCTGTACTTGACCACAACAATTTCCTAGTTGTGCCTTCGATTACGAATGGTGTGGTTCTTGTAAAGCTTCCCAACAAATCTGATGCGGCTTATCTTCATCATCATGTTTATGAGTGGAAAGACCACTCTGTTAGGTTCTCCAAGGTTGACAAGATGGTGATGGTGCATGTAGACATCTCACACGAAGTCCATGGCCTAGTCAGTTATGCGGGGTTCATCTCATAGGTCGGTGGCAAGAAATAGTCTACAGAGTTTAGTTAATGCAACTTTGCTTGTCTGTAGTAAGTACTATTGTTCAGTAGTTGATTTGTGTTTGTGAACCCTGTATTGTTTATCAGTACTGCCGCTTTTGGTGTGTGGTCAGTCCTGAGAACAGTCTATGTTAATGTCTGTCCACTCAATTTAGTCTGTATATTTAGAAGTATCCAGATCATATTTTTTGTGAGGACGGTTTATCAGTTATGGTTACACTCCAATATCTATATGCATTGTAGGGTTTATCGCACCCACCAGGATTTCCAGTATCATGGATGTTTTGTCCATATGATTTGTCACGACCTTTGGACTGCCTGCTTGTGGGAGTAGGCGAGGCCCCTGCATGCCACGCGTAGTTGGACGATCAATCTTCTGTTTAGTACTTCAACATAGTGATTTCCTGGTAAGGATTCACTCGTGTCACATCAAGTAAATCTTATTGATTTACTGTCTAAATCTTATTGATGTAATGTCATGTTTTTTCTTTTCCTGCAATTTTATGATGCAAATTTTGCCATGTGACATTCATCACAGAATAAACCATTTGGTTTGCTCTTTTTATGTTGTGTCAGTAACAAAGGCACTGTCCATCACTTATATTACTGGAAAAAACTGGATCAGTCTGTTGTCTGAGTACAAGCTGAATCCCTGTGATGAACTGCAGTTTGGTTTAACAAAAACGCCACAAGTAGTCCTTCTCGCATTTAAAAGAAATGAAGAAAAAAACTAGATCACGGTCACAGATCCTAGTCACGTTAGAAAGCTCATCATAGCAGACCAGACACGATCGCCAATGTCTCGCACAGATCGAGCACCGACAGTTGCTCTAGCACTGATAGCGGCAGCAGCTCAGTCTGATCCAGCTAAGGATTGGGCACCGACCGCGTCAGCGGATCAGTCTGATCTACCGGAGGATCGGGCATCGACACCGGCACCTGCTCCGACACCGGCACCAGCTCTACAAGGAGCACCATCTCCGGCAGTAGCAGCAGCTTCGGCACCTGCACCAACAATTGCACTTGCATCTGCTCTGGCCCGTGCAGTTGCACCGGCAACAGACTGGGCTGCAGTTCGCACTTCATATACCAAAGTCCTTACAAAAACCGACATGTCCACCTTCTTGGTAAGCATTGGCCGCCCAAGTGCTTCGTTCTTTTTTCTTTCCATGTTGTTTCACATGATTCACTGTGTTGATCTAACTGTTTGGGTATGTCTTCTTGTTTGCAAACAGAGAATTCCTAGAGCAACGAGGGAGTCGTTCAACAATCCGGGTGACCGCGGCCAAGTTTCTCTTACCATGCGCAACCTTGGTGTGAATGAACCCGCTCAATATACTGTAAGTATAAAGGATGGTCGCATGATGATTGATGCTAAAGGATGGTCAAGGTTCAAATCTAAATCATATTTTGCGGTAGGGGATGATGTCAAAATCGAACTTTCTCGGCAAGGAGAGCTGGTCCAAATCAACTTTGAAATTCTTCAGTAGCAGCACGCAACTGCCGAACTGATCTACCCTCCGAGAGATTTTGATGTAATAATCTGGCATGGTGAAACAAGTGTCCTGTGTGTATAAGTAGTACAACAATATTATTTATCACATGGTATATCGTTGATAGAATTGCAACTCTGATTGCTAGTTAGGAACTGTCGTTCGATTTCATTCCAACAGCTACCATCCTTTATTCAATTTTGTGTATTCGCCTTGCGACGGCATCTAAAACCAGCGCCGTACCGATCGCTTGCAATATGAAAAGCGCTGAGGTAGAACACATGGGCCCCCAAACATGCAGGGTCGGCCTGCGGCCCAAAGTCTAGAACCATGAGCCTATCTGAGTATTATATTCTCAGCTGAACCCCATAAAAAAGTTGAACCCCCATAATGCCCGTGTGTTGCAGAGGGAGTATATTTCTCGTCAAGGTGGGCCTATGATATAAAAGATTTGTATATTTCTTTACAGAGGGAGTATCTCTCTCTCAAAATATATATTTATGTGTAACTAGTTACTCCTGTCTTTCTACTTCCTTTCGCTGATATGTGGGGAAACCGGCAACGGGGTCCATGTGCCATATGCACAAGTTAGAGGGCACAACTTCACGGTAGACACACCTCGGTCTTAGTGCCACAGTAATGCCTAATGATCTGTCAAATCACAACCCCCCCTTTCCAGCTTTAGCAGTAAGCTGGATGGACGAAGCGGCAATATTTCACTGGGCCTGAATCCCCTTCTCCCTCGTCAGCTTGTTCAAAGAAAACCCCCTCTCGGCGATTGCATAGGGTTTTCTCATGGAGAACCATGTACGAATTCTTCATCCATCCCCAATAAATCCAAGTCCCTTGGTCGCAGGTAATCCTAGGATGGTAGCCGCCGCCGTTGATGCATTTTTTCTTCCTATTGAATCTAGTGTGTTTCATTTGCAATGCCCAAAGTGTGAGTACCCTACAGGTTTCTGCGCCCTTGGTGAGACGCCACACTTGTTCCTTCTCATCCTAACACAACATTTTGAAACACGCACAATATGTTCCTAGAATCCTCTTTTCTATCCGGGAGGGTGGGGTTTTTTTGAGAATGCTGTGTTCTCATATTATTTTTCCTGAAGTGTATTATTTTCTCTGCCAGAACACATGTACTCAAGATGCTCGGCCTTGCCATAACCGAATACACTAGTTTAATGGTCACAGTGAAGACAATCCATGAATATAAGTTCCGAGTTGGGTTCATGAACCAAGAAGATCCCTGCTTTTTTTATGGTCGAACTAGGATAAACTTTCTCAAGTGCTACGGACTGAAAGTTGGCGCACGAATGTTGATGGAAATAGCAGAACCTGGTCTCATCTTCACTGCGATATTCCACCCCGACGTTGTTCCAATTGTTCATCCATATTTGTTTTGTATCTGGTTCTTGCTTGTTGCCTCGATTACTTCTTAATCCACCTATTCTGTCTAACTAATCACAATTTAACTTTAGAAGTAGCAATGAATCTCTCACGAAGATGCTACTTCTAACTAATATTTTCTTATAATTGGTGGCACGTGTAGGTTTTTTCAGAGTTAAGCAGTCTGCTCGTTTGTTACTCTGTAATAACTCAGCTGTTACTAATGGCACTTAAGTTGACTCGATCGACATCCACAAATTCCTACACTTTATTGATCGTCTTGAGGTCCTTCTGGGCGTTTCAATGGTGGAAGGCCACGTGGGATATGTGTGCCACTGCTGCACTCGTGGAACAGGTCCAACTATGTCGAGAAACTTATGGTACAAGCTGTTTTCTGTTATATATGTTGTTCATAAACTATTGCTTATACATAGTTTTACAGCTGTGACCTTCTTGAAACCGGAACTGCCGAGTTCTATTGTTCCTATACAGATGCCTGACCATGGTCGGGTCAGACTTGCGCTTGGTCACAACATGATGTTTATGTCGACCTACTCAATTCCCCTTGGAGGTGAAAAGATACTTATTCATGGGTGGTCTCAAATAATGAAGGCCAGCTATGGGGACCCCGACTCATAAGTCGTGATCACCGATTGCACGTGTACAGTGATCCCAGAGATCAATGCTCACTGAACACACAGAAGCTGAATAACAAGAGTCTTACATCCATACATACCGTATTACACAAGTAGGACCATTATGGTCAAGTCTTGATTATAACATTCCAGCGGAAATCTTTGTCGATAACTTGGACCCATGCCATCTGCCTTAACCCTACAGGCATTCGGACTGGGAAGCGTCCTAGCTCGCATGTTCGTCACCGAAGTATTCTTCATCATATCCTGTTCTTTCATGCCTTGCCAATAAAATAACCACTGGCAAGCCAATGAGTACTTTGAATGTACTCGCAAGAAACCCATGTTTTGGTTCAAGATACAACAATGCATGATATAGGTAAATTTTTGCGGAAAGCTAGTTTTGAGTGCCATGACATGTTCAACAACGTGTAAGACATGCATCAGGAGAATTCAAGTAACCATGAGGACAGGTTACAGATATCAACATAAATAGAGTGGGCACCAACCCAACTCAATCATGTCAAGTCCTTGACTTGACCCAAGTAGTTCTTCCCACTTATCCAACACACACACTGGTTTGTAAACAAGTGGACGTAGCCCAAGAGCGGTTACCCAACTGTCCTTGACCGTGGACACGGCTATTCGAATAGTTTTACACTCTGCAGAGGTTGCACACTTTAACCACAAGATCCGGGGAACTTCCGTGTCATCCACGACCCACGGTACCCCAAGTACCCGGGGTAAGCACCCGATCACTATCTTTCCCTAGACGACACTAACATGGAGTCCACTCGATTGGTAGTAACCCCCGTTCCCAACATTTCACAACTTAAAATTGTGGAGCCTCACTCCCATATTCATCACATACCACTGGCACGGGGTACCAACGGTGTGTCCGGTGCCCCATAAAAATGTTCTTGGCCGCCCTACCTGGCACGACCCCGTCCCGAGAGAGCGCACCAACAACTCTCCCGTCACTAGTAATGCAGGCTCCAAGCTAGTATCGGCCTAGGTAATCAATAATGCCCTTTCCCATACAAGGGTAGAGTGGTTGCGCATGTAAGGTTGGAATAACGGTCGCAACTTAAACCAATCCGTTTTGAAAAACAACACACACACTTGCCTCGGTACACCACTTTGTCATCAAGTGGTTACCCAACTCATCATCTCCCCCGGGCATAAGTGGCACCCAGTGGGGGTTTTTGAAAAGTCTTTTGAAAATACTTTGTCTCCATCACCATGCATATTCCCATCCCTTTTGCGTAGCACTACTTAGCATCCTATCTACTCCCACCAGCATAACCCTCATAAGGAGGTAGGGTCATGCACAATGCAAGTATCAACGAGGAGGTAATAGAGGCAACCCATCAAAGTGGTTACCATCTCATCATGATTCCGATGCAACAATAATAAAGTGCTATATGAAATGCATAAAAAGGGTTTCATAAATATGGTCAAAGGGCTGCTTGCCTGTTTTAACAAAGTCTTCGAGGTCTCCAAATAGCTCTGGTCCAACTCCAAGCATTTCGTCTACTTCATCAACTATCGTTGAAAGCAACCATACTAAGCAACACAACAAGGCAGAAATAAAAGTGCTCCAAAAATATTGATTTGACTTTTCTAGGATACCTCTGGCCATGTGAGGAATGACCAAAGTGATTTCATTGGAATTGGATCAATGGATATTTCTAAACATTTTGATATGATGGAATCAAGGGGTTTATGGATTTGCAAGAAGTGTAGAGAAACATATTTTTGAAAAATGAGCAAAGGCACCCATTAAACAAACCATGATTTTAGAAGCATCTAGGAGTTGGTTTCATTGGATTTGGAGTTCAAATGATTTTCCTATGAATTTACAAAGTTGGCTATATATGAAGAAATAGACCATTATTTGAGGTGATACAAAAAGTGTTAGTAAAAATGTTCAAAAACTAAGTTTTGAACTTATAGACATCTAGGATTTTGAATCATGGAATTTGGATCAAAAATGGGATGTCTGTGATTTTCTAAAGTTCAGCATAGAAATAAGAAAATATGATATATTTAATCTGTGTGAAGGGAAATGTGCTAGAAAAATGTGCAAAAAGCACCATGTGATAGGGCATGATTTTAGGAACTACTAGAAATTTGAATCATCCAATTTGGAGTTAATTTGAACTATGTATGGATTTTACAAATTATTCAGAAAAGAAAACGGAAAAGGGCTCTGCGCCTGCTGGGCCAGAACAGCCGCAGGGCAGCGGCCCAGCCAGCGACGCGGCCCAGCGCACTGGTGCACGTGCGCGCGCCAGGTTTAAACCTGACGGGCGGGGCCCAGGCGTCAGCGAGAGAGAGGGGGGCGATGGAGGGGAGAGGCTAACAAGCAGGGCCCGCCTGTCATCCCTAACCCCGAGTCCAGGCGGCTGGCAAGCTCACCGGCGACGATGCAGGGCACAGCGAGGTCGGGCGAGGGCACGGCTGGGCTCAGCGTCGTGTCGCCGTTTGGGTGGAGGTGGTGGACGTCACCAGAGTTGCCTGGCTTGCCGGCGGCGAGGTCTCGCAGCGGAGAGGCTTCGGGTGGTGGTCGTTCCGGTCGACGCCGGCTGCAAACGAGGCGGGGGAGAGAGGGGAAATGATCAGTGGGAGGAGGCGGTTTCAGATCGGGGCAGAGGAGGAGCGGGGGAGGCATGTACCTCGCGGACTCCGACGAGCCGAAGCGGCGGAGCTCGAGCTCGATCTCGAGCTCGGGCGGGTCTGGAGAGGAACTGGGGGTGCAGGGGGAGGGTTTGGTGGTGTAGAGAGCGAGTGGTGAGGAGAGAAGGGCTCGGGGAGGCCTTTAAATAAGCGAGCGGCGAGGTCCCATAGACCCGTGCGCCGGCGAGCTCACGCTCGTCGCTGCAGGGCTCGGGAGGAGCTGGCGCCGTGTCTGGGGTGTTCCTGGGTGTGGACTACGCCGAGGGGGGCTAAGGGAGAGAGCGGGGAGAGGTCAGAGACGCGCGCGTGTGAGCCGCTCCATTGGCGCGCTCGGGCGGCCTCTGTTCGCTAGCGCGGAGGCGCGGGGAGGAGGAGAGAGGAGGGGGCCGACCGTGTAGCGTGCTGCGGATGCCGAGGCGCATCGGCAGGCGCGCGGGGGAGGCCCGAGGTGGCCGGAGGTGGTTGGACAGGGCGGCTACAGTGCGGGAGCGCACTGTAGCGCGCTCCAGAGCGCCCAAATGGCCGGCATGGCCATTCTTTATGCATGGTGAGCACGTCTTTTGGTGTCTAGCAGGTCTACGAGTGAGTAAAGAAATGGAGTGGTGCATTGGATGCCATGGATGGCCACTGGAGTGAGGAGGGAGGAAGAAGAAGTGTGCAAATGGGCTGTCCAGAGGGAGAAAGTGGGGTTTTACCCATCCAATAATGGAGCTGTGGACTTGCCATTGTTGCTGGAGATGAAAGGGGACTAGGAGGGGCCGTGGTAAAAAGTGGAGCTTAAGGAGAATAGTTTTAGTGGTCAAAATGAGGATTTTTGAAAAGTGGCAGAAGGTGTTTGATAAGGGTTTTGGCAAGCAAATGATTTCCAATTGCCATGATACTCCACAGGGTGAAATGACACATATAATTAGGGCCTTCCACCAATTTGGAGCTTATTTGGGAAAAGTAGCCAATGCAACTTTTGTAAACCGTTGAAATGAGCAGAAATGGACTTGTGTAGATCCAGTTGAGCATAACACTTCTCCTTGATGCACTACTTGGTGTAGTGGTCTCATTTGGTCGTATGAACATGTCCACAAAAGTTGAGATCAAAAGGATAAAGTTGCCAATGTAGAGTTGTTCAAATTTGGTTCTGAACAGGAAGGGTTTTGGGGCACTTTGAGCAAGATAACATTCTCTCTAACTTGTGCCATTTGGTCTAGATGAATAATTAGACCATTGGAGCACGTTCACAAGGTTTGAGAACATTTGGGCATGTTTGGCAATGTAAAGTTGCTCAAACTTCAAAATGGACAGAAATGGTTTTGGGGATATTTCATGGGGTTATACTATTCTCCATGACATGATACTTGGCAAGATCATCAAACATGTCATATGTGACATGCTAGAATTTTCTTGGAATTGTTGGGTAATATTTTCGGTAGAAATATTTCAAATCCTTGAAATGGGCAGAAATGGTTTTTGAGGGATTTGACCAATATTTTGAACATGACCATGTGTTGAAACTCTTATATATGGACAATATATGTCCATTGAGTTTCCATGATTTTTGTCAAATATTTTTGAAACAGTAAAATAATTTTTCCCTATTAAAGACCATTTCTGGCCTTAAGAAAAAGCTTTTAAATAAAATAGGAAAATAACTTCTAAAATTATATTTTTGTGGTTTATGGGAGTCCTATATCTAATAGGTTTCAAATATACCTTTTGAAATATTTTTCATACCCCAAATCAGGTACTTGTAGTGCAAACCTCGATCCAGGGGTTTTTGGAAAACTAATTTTTGAAAATACTTTTTGGCCAAATTATTTTTGTAAGAAAATACTATATTTCTCTATACACATGGCATGATCATTGGGCAGAAGTTTGGGGCAAGGAGATGAAGTATAGAAGGTGGAGTTGTGTTGACTTTAAAGGGCACTTGAAAACACAGAGAGAAAACCAACTCCAAATAAAAGCCAAATAATGCAAAAGTTTTTGTCAAACCACACTTTATCAAGATGTATTAGCTTAAGTGTTGTGGCAAGAAAATTAGGGTGTGACAGACCTACCCCCCTTACAAGAATCTCGTCCCCGAGATTCCCAGACTAGGCGCCGAAAGGAATACGGAAACTTGGATTTGGGGTAGTCTTCACGTCCTCATACTGCTTCTGCTTCCGTTTGGTGCTCCATTAAACCTTGAAGTACTCGATGGCATGGCTTCGTGTTTGTCGTCCTGCTTGATCCAGGTTGCAATTGGGGTCTTTCACGTAGGTCATATTGGGCTGGAGGTCGATGTCCTTGTAGAGACCGTGCTAGTTAGGAAGTTGGAAACGTTTCCGGAGTTGTGTCATGTGGAAATATTATGCACAGTGGGTAACTCAAGTGGTAACTCTAGCTGGTAGCCGTCTACTTTTCGTCTCGCAGTGATCTCGAAGAGGGCCGATGAATCTTGGTGTGGATTTCCTTGGCATGGAAATGCTTGGTCCCATTGAGAGAAGTGGCTTGCAGATACACCCGGTTTTCAACGCGGACGTTTATTTCTTGGCGAAGGTGGTTGGTATAGTTCTTCCTCCTTGGCATGGCGGTCTTCAAATGTTTCTTCACCAGCTCAATGATTCTTCTTCCGTCTTCGGGTAGACAAGTATGTCATTAAATAAAGATGACAACTATCTTGTCCAAGCACTCCATGAAGTCTATGGGGTACGTAAAGTGGGCTGAGGCATTGGTGATGGACGTGGTTGAGCATTGGCCAAGGTCTTATTGATCTAGAGCCAAAGCCCAAGGTCATGATCCGACCATGTTGTGGCTTGGTAGGGCGTAAGGGTTTCAAGGATTCTAGTGTGCGAGTGAATGTTTATCATCCCATCCTTGAGCACAGTTTCTGAGATGCCAATTGTGCTATCTAGTCCTCTATTCCTGTATCCTCAAATTGGTCTTCCTTATGGCATCGTCAGTTCTTGTGCTATATTAGGGTGATAATGTGCTCGTTCACTATGTCCACTAGTTCCATAATGAACCCAAGGATAAGCAAGGTTACAGAGGCTTAACAGGTTTTCTTGCAATTCTATGGGTTAAGCACATGGTTAAGGACTCGAGCTGGGGTATCTCATGAAGTCTCGAAGGGTCTAGGAATGGGTTTCTAGTCTGGGGGGTTAAACATAACTCTACAGGGTTTTACTTGGTCGTGGAGATTTTAGCAGAAGTCTTCATTGCTAGTTGGTTGCCGAGGCAGAATCCTTGGTATAGCTTGTCTTGCCGGTCTTCAGTTGACGCGAGAGATGAGAGGGAGAAGTAGCATAGAGGAGGGGAATGCCTAAAGGGGGTTCTATAGTGCAGGTGCAAACAAACAAGTGCCAAAAAGGGCCAAACACAAACAACAAAATAAGGCAGGTGATATGGTTGCGTACTTGTTGCCTAGGGCAAAAGTGCGACCTATATCAAAACACAAACAATTAAAAACAAGCAACACACAATCATGGTTCTATTCGAACCATCATACGGACTCGACTGCGCATAGGGGGTACACGACTCATCCTACCCTAGGGGTTCTCGGACTCAGTAATCTTGCCTTGAGCCTCGTGTAGTCTTCTGAGTTTTCCTCAGGTGTTGCTACGTCTCTTGTAGTTGTTTGATGAAACGATCCGGGTTGGGCCTGAAGATTCTTCAACAACTTCTCGCCTGTTGAAGTGATGGGGTGAAGGTGGCTCCTCGCAGCAGGCATTGACTCGGTCTTCTGTTGTCTTCTTAATCATGACGATCCATTTTTGTCTTCTAAGGCGTCGATGGTACCAAGTAGGTAATCCTTCATGCAATGACATTAACAAGGCATAGTACAGGTCCAGCATGTCGGTTATGTTGATGACAACATCGACACCAAGAGCGGGGGATGAAGAGAACCGTTTTCCTGCTCACTATAGTGAGGCGGACCAAATGGCGAGGTTCTCATCCACCGGTGGTTGTCGATGCAACAACGGTAGTGATAGGGTTGCCCTATTAGCGATGTATATCATGATCTTGCATATCCTATGCCCTGATCGTCGTAGGCTAAGGTTGCATCATCTTGGGGCAGTGTCAAGGGTGTCACCATCTCCTGGGCCTTCAGGTCCTCATCCCTCGAGGATGTATCTTCTGTTGTGATGTCGCCAATCTTGTGTTCAGGAGATGTGGGTGAATGCCTGACAAGGCATCTTCCTTCTAGATTATCATTGAGGATTACAAGGAATCCAGTGGTCAGGGGCATAAGGGTTCTAGCGACCAAAGGTTTTGAAGGGGAAGAGATTAATAGGGAAAGTATACCTTAGTTTTCGAAAAAAAAATTGAGAAGGGAAGAGAAGTATAGCTAGTTTTGAAAACTAGTAATAGTTTTGGAAATAGTTTTACCCTAACTAACGACCATGCTAACTAAGGCTTCCTACAGTCAACCTGGCTCTGATACCAGCTCTGTGGGGACCCCGACTTATAAGTCGTGATCACCGAATGCACGTGTATAGTGATCCCAGAGATCAATGCTCACTGAACACACAGAAGTTGAATAACAAGAGTCTTACATCCATACATACCGTATTACACAAGTAGGACCATTATGGTCAAGTCTTGATTATAACATTGCAGCGGAAATCTTTGTCGATAACTTGGACCCATGCCATCTGCCTTAACCCTATAGGCATTCTGACTAGGAAGCGTCCTAGCTCGCATGTTCGTCACCGAAGTATTCTTCATCATATCTTGTTGTTTCATGCCTGGCCAATAAAATAACCAGTGGCAAGCCAATGAGTACTTTCAATGTACTCGCAAGCAACCCATGTTTTGGTTCAAGATACAATAATGCATGATATAGGTAAATTTTTGCGGAAAGCTAGTTTTGAGTGCAATGACATGTTCAACAACGTGTAAGACATGCATCAGGAGAATTCAAGTAACCATGAGGACAGGTTACAGATACCAACATAAATAGAGTGGGCACCAACCCAACTCAATCATGTCAAGTCCTTGACTTGATCCAAGTAGTTCTTCCCACTTATCCAACACACACACTAGTTTGTAAACAAGTGGACGTAGCCCAAGAGCGGTTACCCAACTGTCCTTGACCGTGGACACGGCTATTCGAATAGTTTTACACTCTGCAGAGGTTGCACACTTTACCCACAAGATCTGGGGAACTTCCGTGTCATCCACGACCCGCGGTACCCCAAGTACCCGGGGTAAGCACCCGATCACTATCTTTCCCTAGACGACACTAACATGGAGTCCACTCGATTGGTAGTAACCCCCGTTCCCAACATTTCACAACTTAAAATTGTGGAGCCTCGCTCCCATATTCATCACATACCACTGGCACGGGGTACCAATGGTGTGTCCGGTGCCCCATAAAAATGTTCTTGGCCGCCCTACCTGGCACGACCCCGTCCCGAGAGAGCGCACCAACAACTCTCCCGTCACTAGTAATGCAGGCTCCAAGCTAGTATCGGCCTAGGTAATCAATAATGCCCTTTCCCATACAAGGGTAGAGTGGTTGCACATGTAAGGTTGGAATAACGGTCGCACCTTAAACCAATCCGTTTTGAAAAACAACACACACACTTGCCTTGGTACACCACTTCGTCATCAAGTGGTTACCCAATGTAACGCCCCGAGACCGACGCTCCAGAAGACTTCCAGCTACTCCGAGTTTCGTCGTGTGATTTGTTTTATTTGTTGCATTCATCCTTGCATCATGTGCATTGCATCATGTCATCATGCCATCATATCATTAATTTTTAAAACCTCAACTAAATAAATTGTATGGATTTTTCGACCCATTTAAATCGAGGGACTCACATGGTGACTTCTCTTTATAACATACCCTCCCGATATTTAGGGAGCTATAATAAAATATTCCATTGTTTTGGAATCACCTTAACACACTTGCAAAATATCCCAATGCCTTTGTTATCTCAATTCTTGGTCTCCAACCTTGCCCATAATTTCTTTCATCATTTTCCGGAGCTTCCCCAAAAATCACAACATTTTTGGACCTTCCTTTTACCTAGTCCTAGTTCAAACCTATTGAATTAAATTCAAATGATTTTGAATTTAATCTTGCAATCCTGCTCATTGCCTACACCCTCTCTGTCATTTATCGGCTCATATAAATTTGATTTGGTTGGGTTCAAAAATTGCTCAAGTTTGAATTCAATTCAAACTTGAATTATTTTTCTTCCTCTTAAAAATTGCCAAACCAATTTATTCAAATTGGGCATATTCCATGGACCCCAGCCATATTTTTATCTCTCCCTAACTCCTCCCCTAGCTCTCTGTGCTTTTCTTGTTTTATTTTCTGTTTGAAGAAAAGAAAAGAAAAGCAGCAGTGGGCAGCCCAGCGCAGCTGCAGCGCAGCCCAACATCACCCGCAGCCCGGCTGGGCCTCCCCTCCTCTAGGCCTGACCTAGCCGGCCCGTGAGGCCTGCCCGATCTCCTCTTACCCCCAGCCGCGCCCTCGTCCCGTCCCCTCTTCCTCCTCGCAGCGCCGCCATCTCTCCCTCCTGCTGCTTCGACCCGATCCCTTCGTCCTTCTCCTCCGTCGCGAGCCCCCTTGACCTGTTCCTCCTGATCCCGCGCAACCCCCTTGTCGGCCAACCCGGGTGGCCCTCCCGTCGCCCTGCCTCGACGCCTGCACCTCCGCCGGCCTCGGCCTCCTGCGGCTGCCTCTGCCGAGCTCTCCGCCTCGCGCCTCCACCTCCACACCGGGGCTCCCTCCGCCGTCGAGCAGCCCAGCAGAAGGGCCCCGCGCCATCCTTCCCCGCGGCCTCAAGCCCCTCGTCGGAGCTGCACCCAAGCCGCGCCGCCGGCCAAGCCCCTCGTCCCCGCCGGCTCCTGTCGCTGCCTCCTCCTCCCTCACCTGCGGCCTCCTCCTCGTCGCCCCGCGCCTCCCAGAGGGCTACCCTGCGCGCGACCCCGTCTCCTTGACTGCCTCGCCAGCTCCTCCGCTGGATCTCGCCTCTGTCAGAGACGGCAGCAGCAACAGCTGCACCTTCCCTGTTGTGGCCATCCCCTGCTCGTCTTGTCGCACGAAGACCCCTCCATGGATGCGTCAAGTACCCCTGCCTCCACAACCACCGAACCAGGAACGCCAAGCTCATCTACAAAGAACGTGTACGACTACATCCGAGGTGGATTTCGTCAAGTACCCCTTCAGATGCGCCAAGTTCCGCTATCGCCGACATGTACGACTACATGGATACGACAAGTTCCTCTCCGAAACGAGTACCTCTCTCGACGACCCTGGACGACTACAAAAACGTGTACCACTACCGTCGACCCTCGAAGACCCCGTGGACCCCGAACATCTACGGATCATGAACACCTACTTCCACTACGAGATGTACCTCTACCGACGCCGCGAACGACTACTTCCACGACGTCCCGTGAACGCCTACTTCCTCGAACCGCTCCGAAAATGCACGCTTCGAAGGTATAACGCCGAGACGACGCCCGTGACTTAATGCATGTGTTGAATGAGATGCATCGTTTGCTCCGTGATCGAATCGTCCTTGCGATGCCCCTCTTTTGCCGTGCCACCGTCCCGTGGGAACCCGGAAGTCGGGATCACCCCACCATCTTGCATGACTCGCTCACGTCACGCCTCCTTTTGCACCGGTATCTCTGTGAGCTACCAGAACCGATATGTTGCCGTGGCATCATTTTCGGATATGTTGCCGTGGCACCATTTTTGTTTCGCCGCCGTGGCACCCTTTTTGTTCCGCCATGGTGACCAAATGCTTCATAACATGCTCATGTCAACATTTTCATAAAATTGCATAAAACTTGCATATGTCATCCGCATCATGATAACAACATTTAAAATGTTTAAACTTGTTGTTGCATTAAATTGCTAAATGCATATGGGGATTTACCGGTTTGTTGTTTTTATATCCGGCCCCATTTAAATTGTTTAGATGGTATAGTTTATATTATGCTTCACCTCTTGCCATGTTTAACAACAGTTAATATTGTTGGGTAGCTTAAACGGGATCAAACTAAATAACTTATCGTGGTGTTTCGTCAATATGCAGTTGCATATTGAGCTCCATTTAATTTGTAGGATTGTTTGTGCACTTTGCCATGCCATGCCTCATTAAACCGGACATGCATCATACTTGTTTGCGCATCATGCCATGTTTATGCTTGTGTGTTTACTATGTTGTTTGTTTCTTTCCGGGTTGCTTCTCTCGTTAGCTTCGGTTTCGTTCCGGAGTTGTGAGGATTTGTTCGTCTACGTCCGTTTGTCTTCTTCATGGATTCGTTCTTCTTCCTTGCGGGATTTCAGGCAAGATGATCATACCCTCGAAATCACTACTATCTTTGCTATGCTAGTTTGCTCGCTCTTGCTATGCCAATGCTACGATGCCTACCATTTGCTTGTCAGCCTCCCAAATTGCCATGTCAAACCTCTAACCCACCATGTCCTAGCAAACCATTGATTGGCTATGTTACCGCCTTGCTCAGCCCCTCTTATAGCGTTGTTAGTTGCAGGTGAAGATTGAAGTTTGTTCCTTGTTGGAACATGGAGATGTTGTTCCTTGTTGGAACATGTTTACTTGTTGGGATATCAAAATATATCTTACTTAATTAATGCATCTATATACTTGGTAAATGGTGGAAGGCTCGGCCTTATGCCTGGTGTTTTGTTCCACTCTTGCCACCCTAGTTTCCGTCATATCGGTGTTATGTTTCCGGATTTTGCGTTCCTTACACGGTTGGGCTATAATGGGAACCCCTTGACAGTTCGCCTTAAGTAAAGCTCCTCCAGCAATGCCCAACATTGGTTTTACCATTTGCACTAACAACCTACCACCTTCCCTTGGGTTCTGCAGACTCAAGGGTCATCTTTATTCTAACCCCCCCCGGGCCAGTGCTCCTCTGAGTGTTGGTCCGAACTGAGCCTGCCTGCGGGGCCACCTCGGGGAAACTTGAGGTTTGGTTTTACTCGTAGCTAGTCTCATCTGAGTGTGCCCTGAGAAAGAGATATGTGCAGCTCCTATCGGGATTTGTCGGCACATTCGGGCGGTGTTGCTGGTTTAGTTTTACCCTGTCGAAATGTCTTGTTGTACCGGGATACCGAGTCTGATCGGAACGTCTCGGGTGGAGGTCTATTCCTTCGTTGACCGTGAGAGCTTGTCATGGGCTAAGTTGGGACACCCCTGCAGGGATTTGAACTTTCGAAAGCCGTGCCCGCGGTTATGGGCAGATGGGAATTTGTTAACGTCCGGTTGTAGAAAACCCGAAGTTGACCTTAATTAAAATACATCAACCGCGTGTGTAACCGTGATGGTCTCTTTCCGGCGGAGTCCGGGAAGTGAACACGGTTGTTGGAGTTATGCTTGACGTAGGTAGTCCAGGATCACTTCTTGATCATACCTTTATCGACCGTGCTTTGCCTTCTCTTCTCGCTCTCATTTGCGTATGTTAGCCACCATATATGCTAGTCGCTTGCTGCAGCTCCACCTCATTACTCCATCCTTCCTATAAGCTTAAATAGTCTTGATCTCGCGGGTGCGAGATTGCTGAGTCCCCGTGGCTCACAGATACTTCCAAAACCAGTTTGCAGGTGCCTATGTTACCGTGCAGATGACGCAACCAAGCTCAAGGAGGAGCTCGATGAAGATCTTGCCCTTTGTGTTGTTTCGTTCTAGTTGATCAGTAGTGGAGCCCAGTTGGGGTCGATCGGGGACCTTTGTCGCATTTGGGGTTCTTCTTTTATTTTGGTTCCGTAGTCGGACCTTGATTGTATCTGGATGATGTAATGCTTTATTCATGTAATTGTGTGAAGTGGCGATTGTAAGCCAACTATGTATCTCTTTCCCTTATGTATTACATGGGTTGTGTGAAGATTACCTCACTTGCGACATTGCTTTCAATGCGGTTATGCCTCTAAGTCGTGCTTCGACACGTGGGAGATATAGCCGCATCGAGGGCGTTACAAGTTGGTAATCAGAGCCTTCCCCGACCTTAGGAGCCCCATTGCTTGATCGTTTTTAGCGGCCGAGTTGTGTCTAGAAAAATGTTTTGAGTCATTTAGGATTATATATATCGGAGAGTTAGGAATTCTTTTTACTCCCCAGTCTCTTCATCGCTCTGGTAAGGCATCCTGACGTAGAGTTTTGACTCTTCTCTTCTCAAATTTCACTAAAATTTTTTAGGATCACGCGGGTATCTTGGAATCGTTCCGATGGTTTTATGATGAGAACATTGTCTTGGTGCCTCCTGTCAGGGGTTTAGTGGAAGTGTCCCGGGGAGTTGAGCTCTGAGGTGTTGTCGTCATAATTTTATCGTTGCAGTTCTGGAATACCTGAGTTTAGTACGCCGACATCGAAAATCTCTTTTATGCAGTTGTTGGTGAGATAACCCCGATAACCCAGTACTGAGGTGAGTACGGGAGTATTGCCATGACTTGTATAACGGATGCTTTTCGAAGGTTGAGGTAGACGATTTCCGAAGGTTTCTTGGTTATGTGTTGAAGGATGGATACAGCTGGATGTAGGATTTGTTAGTTTGGGTGAGATATTATGCTTCCCCTGTATCCCCAACACCTGATTGCATAACCTGAAAATTTCGGGAGTTTCATAGGTGGGAATTCAAGTAGCTCTTAGGATATCTTTCCGACGGATGTATGATATGAAATTGGGGTTCGACGTCTAGTGGTCCGCCTATTCACGGTTGGTTTTACAGTGGTCTCGTTGTGTCTTAAAGAGTCCTTGGCTATGCCGACTCGGGGACGCTTCGTATGTCATGTGCACTGCCTTGTACATGATGGTGCTGTACGATCGAGCCCGTGTAGGCCCCACCACGAAAACTTCGGACGAAATCTCTATCATATGTTTGTTCTGGCTTATTTTGCAAGCCAATCCTTTGTTTTGTTTTGAGTTGTGGTATTCGAGTTGCTTCGAAGTCAAATGTTGATTCCATACCTTTTCCAAATGGTGTTCTCATATTCCTATGTGAATACTAATCCTTCTTGATCATCGAGTCTGTCTTGTCAATCCTTTTTTTAACCGGTGTGTCTCTCCTCAAGTGGATCCATTCACGTCTACATTTGCAAGATCATTTATCACTTCTTCTCAACGGTGTTTGTTTCATCCGTCTCCAAGTTGCCTTTGTTTTTTCCCACCCTCCCTCCCTTTTGTTTTTCTTCAAGGACTAAGATTTCTTCTTCAAGTATCCATTTTATTGATGGGAAGTTTCTCCATTCTTTTCCGTCAATGTTCTTATCCGGTGATTCTCAAGAAGATACTAATGGAGCTCCAAGTTCATCACTCTTCATTCTCGTTTTCTTCTCCGGTGGATTTACCTCAAGCTTTCGGTGTTGATCATATCCTTATCCTCGTTCAAATGCTATCCCATGCCGGTGCCTCTCATAATTGTTCATCTCTCTCTATTCTTATTCGGAGTGCTCAAGATATCTCAGAAGATTCGTGTTTCCATTCTCAATCCGTTCAAGCTATTTGGAGATTATTATCTCATTCAAGTCATTTAATTCTACCGGTGCAATATCTATTTCAATCAATCGTTCAACGGTGTATCCTTTTAGTGGGCCCTAACCCACAGGTCTTTTTCCAGGATCTTACCTGACTCTCCCAACTTTTCCGAAGTTATTCTCAAATTCATTGCAAAGTTTGACGTAAGAATGAGTTATCATTAGTCAAATGCTTTTCTCCAAGATCTTTCAAATTCTTTTCATAGTTGGCTCAACCTCTTCGCTTTTGATTCTTCCGGTGTGCCTCAATAATTCTTGGTGGTGTTTCTCGTCGTCATTCTCAGGTTTTGAAGAACGAAGAAGACTTTTCCTCCATATCTATCCGTTCTCTCTGAGATTCGTGATGCTAGCTTGTTGCCATCCTCTCATAATTGTTTTCGATTGTGAGAATCTTTTTTTTCACCCATCAGGAGATATTCAAGAGTCTTCTCAGTTTGTCATCCAGAGTCCATCAATTCAGGTTTATTCATTCTCAGCCGTCAGTTGTCATTCTCCTATCTTGCCGGTGCATCTATCGAATATCCTCTAATCAGTTCTTGATCTCTTTGTTCTCATGTATCTAGTTTGTCTCAAGCACCTTCGTTCATTTGCTAATTCTTATCGGTGATGCACCCCTACTTCGATCATTTTCAATTCTTACGGTGGTTCTGTCAAGATCTCTCTTCCTTGTTCATCATATCAATTCATTTGTTGTTCCAATCCTACCGGTGGTTCGTTGAAGACCTTCTCAAGTTATCGATATCTCTCTTTAATCCTTTCCACAAGAATAAGTAATATGCCAAATCCGTTGCTTGTCATCAATTTTAATTGGTGAAGGATACGCATAATGTAAATCTTATTCTTGTGTCATCGAGTTTATTCTATTCCCGTTTTTTTCCGGAGTGGCTCATCATACTCATTCTTGTTTTCACTTGTTTCATCTTTTCTTTTCCAGAGTTCCAAGTTCTCTCAATTATATCATCACGGAGGTCCATCTAAATCATTGCAAGGATTCACCTTGTGTTTTCAATTTCTCTTTCTTTTCATTCCTTTTGTTTACCGGAGTTCTTCATGGAGGTTCTACATGATGGTTCATCAAGGATTTAATTCCCTTCTCAAAGTTTTCATCGAGATTCTTTCCTAAGGAGCTCAAGCTTTCTTCATATGGTAATCCGGAGTGCAATTCTTTCTACCATATTTCGGAGGTGGTATTATGTCATTCTTGATAATTTGAGTTCATGTTTCCATGATTCACATGTTGTTAAGAATGAGTTATTTTTAAATCCATCAACCTCGTTGTTGGAGTTATCTTGTGTCATATTTCACCTAAAAGCCTTCCATTGGAATGTTGCTATTTGTGGTGCTTGCCAATGATCCAAGTTATCTCTTTATCATCTTGGTGGAAGAAGTGTTCATCTCTTCGTCGATCTGAAGCTAGCAATCGTTTCCGTTAGTGGCCGGTTGTCACCTCATAATTTTGAGATGTTTTCCATAAGCCCACTACAAGCTTATTCGTTTCGTTGTTGGTTTTTCCCAACAACCCCGTTGTAACCTTCTTGGAAGAGTGCTTTCCAAGCTCAATTGTGGCAGAAGTTGCCATTTCCCCTCCATTCTGTTATTCCAATGACCTATCTTCTATTCTTTCTTCCGGAGGCATTGTGACGTTGCTCTTTTCACTCACCATCTCGATTCGTGAGGATCGTGTTCTTTTCTTGCTTATCCATTTAACCGGAGTGTCGTGTTTTCATTCGAGTTCTCTAATCTTATCAAGTTTTCCCTCCTTGCTCAACTGGAGAGCTGTCTGAAATCCTTCTTACCCATTGTGCCATTCTTTCAATAGTTCCGGAGGCAGTGTGTTGTTGATTTCATCAAGTAACATCCCATCTTCTCAAGTTCATGTTCTATTCCTTCCATGTTCAACCGGAGTACTGCCCGAATTCTTCCCCTCTCATCTTGTTTTAACCGGAGTGGTTTCGAATTCTATCTTGTCCATTAAACTCTTGATTCATGTCTTTGCAACCTTCAAGTTCTCGTAATGTTCCTTGTTCCTCTTTCTAACGGATTGTTTGCAATCTCGTTCATCTCCTTTGTATTCTTTCTTTCAATTTGTTCAACCTCTTAAGGTTCTTTGGTTTCACTCATTGGTCAAAGAAGCAACTTAGTTTTACCTCTTCTCTTCCTCTTCCGTTTCTCTCCGGTGCCATTCTAGATCTCGGGACGAGATCCTCTTGTAGTGGTGGAGTGTTGTAACGCCCCGAGACCGACGCTCCAGAAGACTTCCAGCTACTCCGAGTTTCGTCGTGTGATTTGTTTTATTTGTTGCATTCATCCTTGCATCATGTGCATTGCATCATGTCATCATGCCATCATATCATTAATTTTTAAAACCTCAACTAAATAAATTGTATGGATTTTTCGACCCATTTAAATCGAGGGACTCACATGGTGACTTCTCTTTATAACATACCCTCCCGATATTTAGGGAGCTATAATAAAATATTCCATTGTTTTGGAATCACCTTAACACACTTGCAAAATATCCCAATGCCTTTGTTATCTCAATTCTTGGTCTCCAACCTTGCCCATAATTTCTTTCATCATTTTCCGGAGCTTCCCCAAAAATCACAACATTTTTGGACCTTCCTTTTACCTAGTCCTAGTTCAAACCTATTGAATTAAATTCAAATGATTTTGAATTTAATCTTGCAATCCTGCTCATTGCCTACACCCTCTCTGTCATTTATCGGCTCATATAAATTTGATTTGGTTGGGTTCAAAAATTGCTCAAGTTTGAATTCAATTCAAACTTGAATTATTTTTCTTCCTCTTAAAAATTGCCAAACCAATTTATTCAAATTGGGCATATTCCATGGACCCCAGCCATATTTTTATCTCTCCCTAACTCCTCCCCTAGCTCTCTGTGCTTTTCTTGTTTTATTTTCTGTTTGAAGAAAAGAAAAGAAAAGCAGCAGTGGGCAGCCCAGCGCAGCTGCAGCGCAGCCCAACATCACCCGCAGCCCGGCTGGGCCTCCCCTCCTCTAGGCCTGACCTAGCCGGCCCGTGAGGCCTGCCCGATCTCCTCTTACCCCCAGCCGCGCCCTCGTCCCGTCCCCTCTTCCTCCTCGCAGCGCCGCCATCTCTCCCTCCTGCTGCTTCGACCCGATCCCTTCGTCCTTCTCCTCCGTCGCGAGCCCCCTTGACCTGTTCCTCCTGATCCCGCGCAACCCCCTTGTCGGCCAACCCCGGTGGCCCTCCCGTCGCCCTGCCTCGACGCCTGCACCTCCGCCGGCCTCGGCCTCCTGCGGCTGCCTCTGCCGAGCTCTCCGCCTCGCGCCTCCACCTCCACACCGGGGCTCCCTCCGCCGTCGAGCAGCCCAGCAGAAGGGCCCCGCGCCATCCTTCCCCGCGGCCTCAAGCCCCTCGTCGGAGCTGCACCCAAGCCGCGCCGCCGGCCAAGCCCCTCGTCCCCGCCGGCTCCTGTCGCTGCCTCCTCCTCCCTCACCTGCGGCCTCCTCCTCGTCGCCCCGCGCCTCCCGGAGGGCTACCCTGCGCGCGACCCCGTCTCCTTGACTGCCTCGCCAGCTCCTCCGCTGGATCTCGCCTCTGTCAGAGACGGGAGCAGCAACAGCTGCACCTTCCCTGTTGTGGCCATCCCCTGCTCGTCTTGTCGCACGAAGACCCCTCCATGGATGCGTCAAGTACCCCTGCCTCCACAACCACCGAACCAGGAATGCCAAGCTCATCTACGAAGAACGTGTACGACTACATCCGAGGTGGATTTCGTCAAGTACCCCTTCGGATGCGCCAAGTTCCGCTATCGCCGACATGTACGACTACATGGATACGACAAGTTCCTCTCCGAAACGAGTACCTCTCTCGACGACCCTGGACGACTACAAAAACGTGTACCACTACCGTCGACCCTCGAAGACCCCGTGGACCCCGAACATCTACGGATCATGAACACCTACTTCCACTACGAGATGTACCTCTACCGACGCCGCGAACGACTACTTCCACGACGTCCCGTGAACGCCTACTTCCTCGAACCGCTCCGAAAACGCACGCTTCGAAGGTATAACGCCGAGACGACGCCCGTGACTTAATGCATGTGTTGAATGAGATGCATCGTTTGCTCCGTGATCGAATCGTCCTTGCGATGCCCCTCTTTTGCCGTGCCACCGTCCCGTGGGAACCCGGAAGTCAGGATCACCCCACCATCTTGCATGACTCGCTCACGTCACGCCTCCTTTTGCACCGGTATCTCTGTGAGCTACCGGAACCGATATGTTGCCGTGGCATCATTTTCGGATATGTTGCCGTGGCACCATTTTTGTTTCGCCGCCGTGGCACCCTTTTTGTTCCGCCATGGTGACCAAATGCTTCATAACATGCTCATGTCAACATTTTCATAAAATTGCATAAAACTTGCATATTTCATCCGCATCATGATAACAACATTTAAAATGTTTAAACTTGTTGTTGCATTAAATTGCTAAATGCATATGGGGATTTACCGGATTTGTTGTTTTTATATCCGGCCCCATTTAAATTGTTTAGATGGTATAGTTTATATTATGCTTCACCTCTTGCCATGTTTAACAACAGTTAATATTGTTGGGTAGCTTAAACGGGATCAAACTAAATAACTTATCGTGGTGTTTCGTCAATATGCACCGTTGCATATTGAGCTCCACTTAATTTGTAGGATTGTTTGTTGCACTTTGCCATGCCATGCCTCATTAAACCGGACATGCATCATACTTGTTTGCGCATCATGCCATGTTTATGCTTGTGTGTTTACTATGTTGTTTGTTTCTTTCCGGGTTGCTTCTCTCGTTAGCTTCGGTTTCGTTCCGGAGTTGTGAGGATTTGTTCGTCTACGACCGTTTGTCTTCTTCATGGATTCGTTCTTCTTCCTTGCGGGATTTCAGGCAAGATGATCATACCCTCGAAATCACTACTATCTTTGCTATGCTAGTTTGCTCGCTCTTGCTATGCCAATGCTACGATGCCTACCATATGCTTGTCAGCCTCCCAAATTGCCATGTCAAACCTCTAACCCACCATGTCCTAGCAAACCGTTGATTGGCTATGTTACCGCTTTGCTCAGCCCCTCTTATAGCGTTGTTAGTTGCAGGTGAAGATTGAAGTTTGTTCCTTGTTGGAACATGGAGATGTTGTTCCTTGTTGGAACATGTTTACTTGTTGGGATATCACAATATATCTTATTTAATTAATGCATCTATATACTTGGTAAAGGGTGGAAGGCTCGGCCTTATGCCTGGTGTTTTGTTCCACTCTTGCCGCCCTAGTTTCCGTCATATCGGTGTTATGTTCCCGGATTTTGCGTTCCTTACACGGTTGGGCTATAATGGGAACCCCTTGACAGTTCGCCTTAAGTAAAGCTCCTCCAGCAATGCCCAACATTGGTTTTACCATTTGCACTAACAACCTACCACCTTCCCTTGGGTTCTGCAGACTCAAGGGTCATCTTTATTCTAACCCCCCCGGGCCAGTGCTCCTCTGAGTGTTGGTCCGAACTGAGCTGCCTGCGGGGCCACCTCGGGGAAACTTGAGGGTTGGTTTTACTCGTAGCTAGTCTCATCTGAGTGTGCCCTGAGAAAGAGATATGTGCAGCTCCTATCGGGATTTGTCGGCACATTCGGGCGGTGTTGCTGGTTTAGTTTTACCCTGTCGAAATGTCTTGTTGTACCGGGATACCGAGTCTGATCGGAACGTCTCGGGTGGAGGTCTATTCCTTCGTTGACCGTGAGAGCTTGTCATGGGCTAAGTTGGGACACCCCTGCAGGGATTTGAACTTTCGAAAGCCGTGCCCGCGGTTATGGGCAGATGGGAATTTGTTAACGTCCGGTTGTAGAAAACCCGAAGTTGACCTTATTTAAAATACATCAACCGCGTGTGTAACCGTGATGGTCTCTTTCCGGCGGAGTCCGGGAAGTGAACACGGTGTTGGAGTTATGCTTGACGTAGGTAGTCCAGGATCACTTCTTGATCATACCTTTATCGACCGTGCTTTGCCTTCTCTTCTCGCTCTCATTTGCGTATGTTAGCCACCATATATGCTAGTCGCTTGCTGCAGCTCCACCTCATTACTCCATCCTTCCTATAAGCTTAAATAGTCTTGATCTCGCGGGTGCGAGATTGCTGAGTCCCCGTGGCTCACAGATACTTCCAAAACCAGTTTGCAGGTGCCTATGTTACCGTGCAGATGACGCAACCAAGCTCAAGGAGGAGCTCGATGAAGATCTTGCCCTTTGTGTTGTTTCGTTCTAGTTGATCAGTAGTGGAGCCCAGTTGGGGTCGATCGGGGACCTTTGTCGCATTTGGGGTTCTTCTTTTATTTTGGTTCCGTAGTCGGACCTTGATTGTATCTGGATGATGTAATGCTTTATTCATGTAATTGTGTGAAGTGGCGATTGTAAGCCAACTATGTATCTCTTTCCCTTATGTATTACATGGGTTGTGTGAAGATTACCTCACTTGCGACATTGCTTTCAATGCGGTTATGCCTCTAAGTCGTGCTTCGACACGTGGGAGATATAGCCGCATCGAGGGCGTTACAAGTTGGTAATCAGAGCCTTCCCCGACCTTAGGAGCCCCATTGCTTGATCGTTTTTAGCGGCCGAGTTGTGTCTAGAAAAATGTTTTGAGTCATTTAGGATTATATATATCGGAGAGTTAGGAATTCTTTTTACTCCCCAGTCTCTTCATCGCTCTGGTAAGGCATCCTGACGTAGAGTTTTGACTCTTCTCTTCTCAAATTTCACTAAATTTTTTTAGGATCACGCGGGTATCTTGGAATCGTTCCGATGGTTTTATGATGAGAACATTGTCTTGGTGCCTCCTGTCAGGGGTTTAGTGGAAGTGTCCCGGGGAGTTGCGCTCTGAGGTGTTGTCGTCATAATTTTATCGTTGCAGTTCTGGAATACCTGAGTTTAGTACGCCGACATCGAAAATCTCTTTTATGCAGTTGTTGGTGAGATAACCCCGATAACCCAGTACTGAGGTGAGTACGGGAGTATTGCCATGACTTGTATAACGGATGCTTTTCGAAGGTTGAGGTAGACGATTTCCGAAGGTTTCTTGGTTATGTGTTGAAGGATGGATACAGCTGGATGTAGGATTTGTTAGTTTGGGTGAGATATTATGCTTCCCCTGTATCCCCAACACCTGATTGCATAACCTGAAAATTTCGGGAGTTTCATAGGTGGGAATTCAAGTAGCTCTTAGGATAACTTTCCGACGGATGTATGATATGAAATTGGGGTTCGACGTCTAGTGGTCCGCATCGAGGGCGTTACACCCAACTCATCATCTCCCCCGGGCATAAGTGGCACCCAGTGGGGGTTTTTGAAAAGTCTTTTGAAAATACTTTGTCTCCATCACCATGCATATTCCCATCCCTTTTGCGTAGCACTACTTAGCATCCTATCTACTCCCACCGGCATAACCCTCATAAGGAGGTAGGGTCATGCACAATGCAAGTATCAACGAGGAGGTAACAGAGGCAACCCATCAAAGTGGTTACCATCTCATCATGATTCCGATGCAACAATAATAAAGTGCTATATGAAATGCATAAAAAGGGTTTCATAAATATGGTCAAAGGGCTGCTTGCCTGTTTTTAACAAAGTCTTCGCGGTCTTCAAATAGCTCTGGTCCAACTCCAAGCATTTTGTCTACTTCGTCAACTGTCGTTGAAAGCAACCATAATAAGCAACACAACAAGGCAGAAATAAAAGTTCTCCAAAAATATTGATTTGACTTTTCTAGGATACCTCTGGCCATGTGAGGAATGACCAAAGTGATTTCATTGGAATTGGATCAATGGATATTTCTAAACATTTTGATATGATGGAATCAAGGGCTTTATGGATTTCCAAGAAGTGTAGAGAAACATATTTTTGAAAAATGAGCAAAGGCACCCATTTAACAAACCATGATTTTAGAAGCATCTAGGAGTTACTGGATTTGGAGTTCAAATGATTTTCCTATGAATTTACAAAGTTGGCTATATATGAAGAAATAGACCATTATTTGAGGTGATACAGAAAGTGTTACTAAAAATGTTCAAAAACTAAGTTTTGAACTTACAGACATCTAGGATTTTGAATCATGGAATTTGGATAAAAAATGGGCTCTCTGTGATTTTCTAAAGTTCAGCATAGAAATAAGAAAATAGGATTTATTTAATATGTGTGAAGGGAAATGTGCTAGAAAAATGTGCAAAAAGCACCATGTGATAGGGCATGATTTTAGGAACTACTAGAAATTTGAATCATCCAATTTGGAGTTAATTTGAACTATGTATGGATTTTACAAATTGTTCAGAAAAGAAAAGGGAAAAGGGCTCTGTGCCTGCTTGGCCAGAACAGCCGCAGGGCAGCGGCCCAGCCAGCGACGCGGCCCAGCGCACTGGTGCACGCGCGCGCGCCAGGTTTAAACCTGACGGGCGGGGCCCAGGCGTCAGTGAGAGAGAGGGGGGCGATGGAGGGAAGAGGATGACAGGCGGGGCCCACCTGTCATCCCTAACCCCGAGTCCAGGCGGCTGGCGAGCTCACCAGCGATGATGCAGGGCACGGCGAGGTCGGGCGAGGGCACGGCTGGGCTCAGCGTCGTGTCGCCGTTCGGGTGGAGGTGGTGGACGTCACCGGAGTTGCCTGGCTTGCCGGCAACGAGGTCTCGCGGCGGAGGTGGTGGTCGTTCCGGTCGACTCCGGCTGCAAACGAGGCGGGGGAGAGAGGGGAAATGATCAGTGGGAGGAGGCAGTTTCAGATCGGGGCAGAGGAGGAGCGGGGGAGGCCTGTACCTCGCGGACTCCGACGAGCCGAAGCGGCGGAGCTCAAGCTCGGGTGGCTCTGGAGAGGAACTAGGGGTGCAGGGAGGGGTTTGGTGGTGTAGAGAGCGAGTGGTGAGGAGAGAAGGGCTCGGGGAGGCCTTTAAATAGGCGAGCGGCGAGGTCCCGTAGACCCGTGCGCCGGCGAGCTCACGCTCGTCGCTGCAGGGCTCGGGAGGAGCTGGCGCCGTGTCTGGGGTGTTCCATGACATTATACTTGGCAAGATCATCAAACATGTCATATTTGACATGCTAGAATTTTCTTGGAATTGTTGGGGAATATTTCCTGTAGAAATATTTCAAATCCTTGAAATGGGCAGAAATGGTTTTTGATGGATTTGACCAATATTTTGAACATGACCATGTGTTGAAACTCTTATATATGGACAATATATGTCCATTGAGTTTCCATGATTTTTGTCAAATATTTTTGAAACAATAAAATAATTTTCCCTATTAAAGACCATTTCTGGCCTTAAGAAAAAGCTTTTAAATAAAATAGGAAAATAACTTTTAAAATTATATTTTTGTGGTTTATGGGAGTCCTATATCTAATAGGTTTCAAATATACCTTTTGAAATATTTTTCATACCCCAAATCAGGTACTTGCAGTGCAAACCTCAATCCAGGGGTTTTTGGAAAACTATTTTTTGAAAATACTTTTTGGCCAAATTATTTTTGTAAGAAAATACTATATTTCTCTATACACATGGCATGATCATTGGGCAGAAGTTTGGGGCAAGGAGATGAAGTATAGAAGGTGGAGTTGTGTTGACTTTAAAGGGCACTTGAAAACACAGAGAGAAAACCAACTCCAAATAAAAGCCAAATAATGCAAAAGTTTTTGTCAAACCACACTTTATCAAGATGTATGAGCTTAAGTGTTGTGGCATGAAAATCAGGGTGTGACACCAGCCCATCTTGGAGAATAGGACAGAAGATTATGTTCATGCTTTTTGATGGCTCTGAAGCGAATATCCTGTTTATTGACCATGTGGCGAGATGAAGCCGCTTTCAGAAGGTTGTGGATGTGCTGGGTGGCGCCTGGGCCTTGTCCTGGGGCTTGGCGGCCTCACCCTTGGTTAATTGTAGGCAAAGTAGCACTGTTCGAGGCGTGCTTTGTACGGTTGAACCTGTATAAGTACTCATACTGCTTTCAGCTGTGATTGTTAAGTGCCCCTGCTGGTTTCAGTTAAGGTTGTTAAGTACTCCAGCTGCTTTTACAGTCTGTCGTGTTTCTTTAGTCCTATCTTCCTCCAGCCGCCAAAACCAAACCAGTGCCGGCAGGGCCGCCTGCTTCCGCCTCCCACGGCTGGCTGTGCCTTAGTGCATGCATCACCGCCCCATTGTCTCCAAAATCGTTAACGCCGACGTCCTTCACGCGCTTTGGTGCACTCGCCGCGGCCCGCCCTCTCGCGTTGTCAACATGGTCAACAAACAACAGGAATCGGCAGAAGTACGTGGATAGGATGACAGTAGGGGCCCACCACGTCAGCGTATGGAAAAATAAAATGCTTTCTCCTAGTGTTTTCCTGACATCTGGGACCCACGACATTGTGAGTGTATATAGTCAATATACAAGAGAACATCACAAGATCGGCTGACACCTGGGACGTAGCTACTCGAGCAGTATTTTTTTGTTTGGTATTGTTGAGACAGAGTAGGGTTCGAACTGGGATGTGGCCCATCTAGCCCAGGCTTATATTTTATGTTCACCATGTGACCAGCCCAGCTATTTTTTCTTTGAGAAAATGAGCCCAGTTTATTTTTTCTGAAGAATACCCAATCCAGGCCTACTTATTTTTCCACGCCCTGATGGGCTGCAACTCTTTCAAGACACCTGCAAATCTTGAAAGTAATATGAAATGGGTTGTAAATATAAAAACAGATGACAAATTGGCAATTACTTTATAATTTCTGAATTTTTTCACATTTTCATATTCCTATTTCACTGGGCATTAACCTAATTTAAATATATCTTCAAAGTACTTTAAATCTGGCTCGACATTTCGGTATTAAAAATAGTTTGGAACCCACAGAAATAAGCGAAATTGGCCCTGGCCAACCAAAAATAACGACTGCAATAAATTGCATAAGAAGCTGCCATGAGCTATATATAAATTATTAAAAAAAAAGAGGGAGTGGTCTGACTTGTGGGCCTGTTCATTTGATGCGTATGCAAGATTTTTTTAGTTATTATATACGTCAACAAACGATTCTAGCAGACGTAACCATTGGATGTTAATCCAACGGCCGTCGTGTTTCTTCAATCTCTGATCTTCTTTCTCCAGCCGCCAAAGTAGCGCCGGCGGGACCGCCTACTCCCGCCTCCCGTGGCCGGCTGTGCTGCCGCGCAGGCCTCAGCACCCCCTACTACTCCCACCGCTGGCCAGGGCATCCCTGTACTCACCCACACCCCCTGTTATTCTACGGCGACGACAGCCTCACACCGCAGCCTAACCGGTGAACCCTCGTACTCCTCTCCGCGCGGGCTTCCACTGCCGCGTCTTCCCGGCTCCCCGTCGTCCCCTTCATAGGCCTCGCCGTCATCCACCGCCATGGTGCTCTCGGCACGGCGTGGTCAATGTGGTCAACGACCGACTTCCATCAGAAGTGTACTGTACGTGGAGAGGCTGACAGCTGGGTCCACGACAGCCGCAAGGAAGTGCCTCCTTATTACGCGGAAAATAATTATTCCTCCACATGACAACAGGGACCCACCGGACGGGCCACCAGTATTTCACGAAAAAAAAACGTTTCCCCTGACTGCTGGGACCCACAGGACGGCCACCGTATTTCGCGAAAAAAACGCCCCCCCCCCCCGCTGTCAGCTCGGACCCACCGGAAGTGCCTCCTTATTACGCACAAAAAAATGAATACCCCCTGCTACCTGGGACCCACCTTGGTGGGAGGCTGACTTGTGGGCCTACTAAGTTGACTGGGACGGAGGCCTTTGTCAACTTTAGTCAATATGTGAACGATTCTAGCTCTAGTGACCGTACGATGTCCATAAAACGTCCGTAGTGCTTCTTCAACCTCTGGTCTTCTTGCTCCAGCCACCCAAAGCAGTGTCGGTCGTGCCGCCTGCTCCTGCCGCCCGTGGCCGGTTGTGATGCCGTGGAGGCCTCACCGCCCCTACTACTCCCACTGCTTGCCAGGCCATCCCTCTACACACCCACACCCCCTGTTATTCTGTGGCGTCGGCAGCCTCACACTGCAGCCGAACGAGTGAACCCTCATACTCCTCTACGCGTGGCATCCACTGTCGCGTCTTCCCCGGCTCCGTGTCATCCCCTTCCTAGGCCTCGCCGTCGTCCACCGCCCTGGGGTGCTGTTGGCGCGGCGTGGTCAACGTGGTCAAGGAATGGCTTCTGTCAGACGTGGACTGTACGTGGAGAGGCTGACAGCTGGGTCCACGGCCGCAGCAAGGAAGTGCCTCCTTATTACGCGCAAAATAATTATTCCTCTACCTGACTGCGGGGGCCCATCGGACGGGCCACCATATTTCGCAAAAAAAATGTTTGCCCCCTGACTGCTGGGACCCAGCAGCTACATCTTCGCACGCAAGGAAGTGCGTCCGGGCAAAAAAAAACAAAACGATTCCCCCCTGACTGCTGGGACCCAGCAGTTACATCTTCGCACTCAAGGTAGTGAGTTCGGGCAAAAAAAAACAAAACGATTCGCCCCAATGACTACTGGGACCCACCAGCTACATCTTCGCAGGCAAGGAAGTGCCTGACAGTCGGGACCCACCTGGTCGAAGCGTACGTAGCATTGTCATTCTTGTCGCGAACGTGTACGTACATATATACCGGTCGATGTAGAGGCGCGCACGTGTCGTAGTAGAGGCGCGTACGTGTTGTAGTAGAGGCGCGTATGTAGCATGTACACGTACGTACAGCGGCCAGGGTGCAAGAAAGAAAATACGGCCATGTACGTACATACAGGCAGGGTCTCGAATGCCTACTCGCGCATACGTACAGCCAGGGCTCGTGTACATGGCTGGGCCGGAACAGAGAAACAACATCGTCATCGTCTTCATGGGGAGGCAACGGCATGCGTCGTGTTCCTGGGGAGGCATCAGAATGCGTCGTGTTGATCGGGAGGCAACGGAACGCGTGGGAGCCAACCGGCTGGGTCGGAACGGAATGCGTGGTCGTGTTCAATGGGAGGGCTTGGATGGAACAAGCGATGGAAACGAGGCCTGGCGTACCGCACAACGGAGGAAACAGACCTCCTACATTTGGAACGGGGTCCTGTTGATCGGGAGGGGTCTGGCGTACCGCAAAACGGAGGAAACGGACCTCCTACGATCGAACCAGGGGTCCTGTTGATCGAGAGGGGTGCGGCGTACCGCAAAACGGATGAAACGGACTTGTGTTGTAGCGCTACGGTCAAAACGGGGGTCCTGTTCATCGGGAGGGGTGTGGCGTACCGCAAAACGGGACTCCATGGGATATTGTTCATCTCCACCGTCGACCTCCTACAGCCTCCACGGGCTACTTTCGACCTCCTCCAGCCTCTATGGGCTCCTGTTCATCCAACCTCCACCGCGCGCTACTCCACCGGCTACTGTTCAACCACCCCTCCACGGGCACCCCTCCACCGTCTACTGTTCATCCAGCCCTCCACACCACGGGGTCCTATTCAACCACCCCTCCACGGGCACCCTGCCACCGTCTATTGTTCATCTAGCCCTCCACCGCACCACGGGGTCTTGTTCATCCAGAGGCAACGCCACCGCTCACTGTTCATCCAAACCCCCCCGCAACGCTCACTGTTCAGCCCAGAGGAAGCATCGATCGGCTTCAGTTAGCAGCAGTAGCGAAGGAATCGCTCGATCGGGTTCAGTTAACATCCACCGATCGATCGCTCGGGTTCAGTAACGCGTAGCCTGCAGTGCAATTGCTCGGGTTCAGTTAGAGCCCAATGCCTCGCTCGGGTTCAGTTAGAGCCAATGCCTCGCACACACACACACGTATGTGTACGAGAGAAACGCGCATCGCTCGGCCCCCGACCTCCCACCGTAACCGGGAGCTCCCCGAAATTTTCCTCCCCCTCACTTCTACCATGGTTTTTTCCGTCATGGATGGCCCAAAGAATGTCATACAGCTGCGTCTCCGGCCCGCCCAGGATGAAAGGACCATTTTCTATGATGAACTTTTGTCATAGAATTAGGAGACCACCACATCTATGATGATACCGGGTTTTGTCACAATTATCGTCATATAAGTGTCATATGTATGACAGAAAAAAATTTCGTTCGGCCCAAAATGTCACGGATGTGTCTTTTTTGTAGTGCTAGCCCCCTCCGATGTCTATATAAACTGGAGGGTTTAGTCCGTAGGACAACAACAATTAGAATCATAGGCTAGCTTCTAGGGTTTAGCCTCTACGATCTCGTGGTAGATCAACTCTTGTAATACTCATATCATCAAGATCAATCAAGCAGGAAGTAGGGTATTACCTCCATTGAGAGGGCCTGAACCTGGGTAAACATTGTGTCCCCCGCCTCCTGTTACAATCAGACTTAGACGCATAGTTCGGGACCCCCTACCGGAGATCCGCCGGTTTTGACACCGACAGCGCACGCTCATGGTTCCCGAACCTGCCTGCGGGATCGATCTCCTCCTTGGGCGAGATGCACGAGCACTTCGTCGCCAACTTCCAAGGCACACGCGACCACCCGCCTGCCGCTGGTGACCTGCGGCGCATCAAGCAGCAGCCAGGGGATACCCTGCAGAAGTACATCTAGCGTTTCAACAACGTTCGCCTCAAGATTCCCAAGGTGACGGACGAGGCCATCATCTCGGTGTTCTCCGATGGCGTCTGCGATGTCAAGATGAAGGAGGATCTCGCCATACACGAAGACCTGTGCACAGCTCTAGAGATGTTCAACCTGGCGACCAAGTGTGCAAGGGCTAAGGAGGGACGCCTCTCCCTCCTAGAGCTTCCAGCAACCGACCTAGATGACAAGAAGGCCAAGACCGAGGACGTGAAGCGCAATGGGGCTGCTGTGCTCGCGGCGGAGCCAGAGATGAAGCACGGCTGTGACCATCCCAAGTCATCCAAGGCCAACCGCCTATTCTGTGCTTTCCATAACATGCACAACCACAACACCAACGATTGTCAAGAGCTCAGGGCCATCCGTGATGGGCGCTTCGGCCGACGCCCCGAGCACAACGACCGAGGCTGTGGACGAGGAGGAGGACAAAGTGAAGGACGCTGGGATGACCGCGGCCCCAGGCAGGAGTCGCGCGACCATCCTCGTGAGGACCGCTGGGAGGACCACCCACGCGAGGGCGCCTGGAGAGACCAGCCTCGTGAGGACCGCCCTCAGGGCAACGCTGGTCTCCCTCCACTGCCGCCACCGCCAAGAAGGAACGACAACCATCAGGATGAGGGGGCTAGGGGCTTCCAGGACCCTCACACCATCGCTTGCATACTGGGTGGTGCTCAGGCCCCAGCCTCTCAATGTATCTTCAAACAATTTGCTCGCAAGCTAAACGCGGCCCTCCCTGGGCCCGAGGTCGTGCACCCGCTCAGGTGGTCCAAGTGCACCATTACCTTCAACTCCTCTGACCAACTCAAGTGTGAGGCAACTGTCGGCGCCCTGCCGATGCTCTGCTCACCCATCATCAGCAATGTCCAAGTCACCAAGACCCTCATTGACGGTGATGCGGGGCTCAATGTCATGTCCGTCGAAATGTTCGACAGCCTCCAGGTTCCATACGACCAGCCGCAGCCTACCAAGCCCTTTTCAGGAGTGACCGACGGCTCCACCACCCCCATTGGGCAGGTCCGCCTTCCTATCACCTTCGGCAGGCGCAACAACTACTGCACCGAGCTCATCGACTTTGACGTCGCCCACATCCGCCTGCCGTACAATGCCATCCTTGGGTACCCAGCCCTGGCCAATTTTATGGCAGTGACCCATCACGGCTACAACATCCTCAAGATGCCCGGGAGCTGCGGTGTCTATCGCTTGCGAGGAGATGGATAGGGTGTGCTCCCTCGAGCATGTTTACCAAGCCGCAGCGGTCGAAGACCCAAATAACGAAGGCGCCGCCTACCCTCTTGAGGCCATAACCAAAAATAAGAAGCACCTGCTCCATCGAGGGCTTTAGGAGAGCGGCGTCTCCAGCAGCACCACCTTAGGACCTGCGCCCATAGATGGGGCACCTCCCTCCTACGCATAGGAAGGCGCGCCCGATGCCCTCCTCAGGCTGGGGTTGGGGGCTCTCTTTTGGAGTGCCTCAGACTTAGCCAACGTCATGAGGGAGGCGATCGGGCACCACGTGGAGGCATGATTCACCGCATGCTTCCCTCATCAGGGCATAAGGCACGAGGTGCCCGGTGCTCAGGACTTCATCACCAAGACCACCAAGGAGCTTCAAGAGGCAAGAGCCATGTGCGGCGACCGCCGCCCACCACCTGATGCAGGTTCTTGTCCTGGTGCGGACGACGAGCTGTGCGTCTGCGTCGATGTTCCTGGGCTCAACAGGGCTGCATCTCAGGGGCGCTGCTGGCCATCAAGCGTTGGTCGGTGCGGAGGCCCCCGAACGCAGTTGTCGCCTTAAACTGGCTCACGCAGGGTGCCCTAGCGGCTCACAAGGCCAGGCGCCAGGCCGTCCTAGGGGAGGAGGAGCCGAAACCTCCAGGGTCCCCTGGGAACCAGCCGTCGGATGACTCATGAGGAGTGAATTCATCAGCGTGCATCTTCAGCTACTCCAATGCCTCTTCAACAATGATGCAAGGTGACATTTTCTGGTTTATTCAGCAGGGGCCCTGATACGTCTCCAACGTATCTATAATTTTTGATTGCTCCATGCTATATTATCTACTGTTTTGGATGTTTATGGGCTTTATTATACACTTTTATATCATTTTTTTGGGACTAACCTATTAACCCAGAGCCCAGTGCCAGTTTCTGTTTTTACCTTGTTTTCGGGTTTCGAAGAAAAGGAAAACCAAACAGAGTCCAATTGACCTGAAACTTCACGGAACCCATTTTTGGAAGGAAAGAAGCCCAGAAGACTTGAAGTGCACGTCGGGGGACCTTCGAGGAGGCCACAAGGTAGGGGGGCGCCCACACTCCTAGGGCACGCCCTCCACCCTCGTGGGCCCCTCATGCCCTCCTGACGTATTTCTTTCGCCTATATATCTCCATATACCCTAAAACTATCGGGGAGCACAATAGATCGGGAGTTCCGCCGCCAGAAGCCTCCGTAGCCACCGAAAACCAATCTAGACCCATTCTGGCACCTTGCCAGAGGGGGCAATCCCTCTCCGGTGGCCATCTTCATCATCCTGGTGCTCTCCATGATGAGGAGGGAGTAGTTCTCACTCGGTGCTGAGGGTATGTACTAGTAGCTATGTGTTTGATCTCTCTCTCTCTCTCTCGTGTTCTTGAGGTGGTACGATCTTGATGTATCGCGAGATTTCCTATTATAGTTGGATTTTATGTTTCTCCTCCCCCTCTACTCTCTTGTAATGGATTGAGTTTCCCCTTTGAAGTTATCTTATCGGATTGAGTCTTTAAATATTTGAGAACACTTGATGTATGTCTTGTCGTGTGTATCTGTGGTGACAATGGGATATCACGTGGTTCACTTGATGTATGTTTTGGTGACGAACTTACGGGTTGCACCCATGAAGCTATGCATAGGGGTTGGCACATGTTTTCGTCGTGATTCTCTGGTAGAAACTTTGGGGCACTCTTTGAGGTTCTATATGTTGGTTGAATAGATGAATCTGAGATTGTGTGACGCATATCGTATAATCATATCCGCGGATACTTGAGGTGACATTGGAGTATCTAGGTGACATTAGGGTTTTGGTTGATTTGTGTCTTAAGGTGTTATTCTAGTACGAACTCTAGGGCTTTTGTGACACTTATAGGAATATCCCAACAGATTGATTGGAAAGAATAACTTTGAGGTGGTTTCGTACCCTACCATAATCTCTTCGTTCGTTCTCCGCTATTAGTGACTTTGGAGTGACTCTTTGTTGCATGTTGAGGGATAGTTATGTGATCCAATTATGTTATCATTGTTGAGGGAACTTACACTAGCGAAAGTATGAACCCTAGGCCTTGTTTCCTATCAATGCAAAACCGTTTATGCTGACTTCTACCATTAGTTACCTTGCTGTTTTTATATTTTCAGATTACAAATACCTTTATTTACCTTCCATATACCACTTGTATCACCATCTCTTCGCCGAACTAGTGCACCTATACAATTTACCATTGTATTGGGTGTGTTGGGGACACAAGAGACTCTTTGTTATTTGGTTGCAGGGTTGCTTGAGAGAGACCATCTTCATCCTACGCCTCCTATGGATTGATAAACCTTAGGTCATCCACTTGAGGGAAATTTGCTACTGTCCTACAAACCTCTGCAATTGGAGGCCCAACAACGTCTATAAGAAGAAGGTTGTGTAGTAGACATCAAGCTCTTTTCTGGCGCCATTGCCGGGGAGGTTAGCGCTTGAAGGTATATCTTTAGATCTTGCAATCGAGTCTTTTAGTTTCTTCTTTTATCACTAGTTTAGTTTATAAAAGAAAAACTATAAAAAAATGGAATTGAGTTTGTCTCATACGCTTCACCTTTTTAATATCTTTCGTAAGTATGATGGAAAGGAAAATTGTGCTCAAGTGCTAGAAGAAGAAATCTATAAAATGTTTGGTACTAAATATGTGAATGATGAGCATGATTGCAATGTTGTTAGTACGAATTCTTTGAATATCCATGATACTAATGATGATTACACTAGTTATGATGAAAATGTCTCCTATAAACATGTCAATTTTTGTGCAGTGCATTGGGTTTGCAAGTATACACCAAATAGGGAAGATATATATTGCAAGAGGCATAAGCACTTAGAAACTAAATTGTTGCAAGAAGAGCTAGATGATTGTGCTGAAAATTTAAATTTCTTAGCCATACTTGTGAGCTTTGTAATGAACGTGGTCATTTAACTATCTGATGCAAATTGTTTCATGATCTAATCGTGTCCAAAAATTATGATGACTTGATTTCCCTTGCACATTATAATGAAATTAGTTTGCTTATGGGCTACGAAGAAATGAAACGTATAACTAACTATCTTCCAGAATTTGCCCGTTATAAACTTCTTGGATTTGATCTAGAGGAAATTTATATGTATTGTGCGGTGACTTGTATTGAAAATCCTTATATTGCCAACTACATAAAGAAAATAAAACAATAGAAGATGAAGAGAATACTAATGAAAGGGAAGAGACTTTCCAATACCCTCCTATTATTTCTTATGATGAATTAGGTAACGAGGAGGAGGCTCCTATTCAACCAATCTCATTAATAAGGAGCTCCAAAAACAGGATTGAACCCACACATGATGTGGTGAAGAAGAAGAAAAGAAAAAGGAAGAGAGGTAAAAAGATATCTCCCCCAAATAATGCTGCTCCTATTACTATTGTGCCTCATAAAAAATATAATTGTGGAAGATAATGATACTTCTTATGATCTTGAAAATATTTTTGGCACTTGCTTGTACGAATATGATAATTGCTATACTATTGGTGCTATCCATACTATTAATTATGAGTGTGATTATGCTTATGATATGAAAAGGCCCAAGCCTAGGGATGCTATGATTTATGAAGATGATCTTTTTGAGAATATATTTGCTGCAATTAATGTTTGTCCTAAGCTTGGGGATGCTACGTTTAATGAAGATGATATTTTTAGTCTCCCAAGTTTTGATATGCAAATTTATAATGATGATAGCATGCCTCCTACCTATGATGATTATTGTGATGATACATATGCTATAAAAAGTAGTGATGATTATATTTATAAAACTTTTCATGATTATGATTACCCATTTTCTGAACATTACTCTTTTAATGTGGAAACAATTTATAGTATTCGAGTCTCTTATGATACTCCCACTATTATTCATGAGAAGAATTTTGCTTGTGTGGAGAGTAGTAAATTTTCTATGCTTGTAGATAATGAAAATAATGCTTTAGGTTCTGGTTATATTGTTGAATTCATTCATGATGCTACTGAAAATCATTTTGAGGGAGTAATATATGGTTGTAGGAATTGCAATAATATCAAGTTTCCTCTCTATGTGCTTAAAGTTTTGAAGTTATGCTTGATTTACCTTCCTATGCAAGTTGATTATTGTTCCCATAAGTTGTTTGCTCACAAAACCCCTATGAATAGGAAGAGGGTTAGACTTAAATGTGCTAGTCACATTCTTCAATATGCTCTCTTTATGTTACAATTCTTATCTTTTATGTGAGCATCGTTGAAATCATAATGCCTAGCTAGGGGCGTTAAACGATAGCGCTTGTTGGGAGGCAACCCAATTTTATTCTTGTTCCTTGCTTTTTGTTCCTGTTTAGTAATATATAATTAATCTAGATTCTGTTTAGATGTGGTTTTATGCTTTTAATTAGTGTTTGTGCCAAGTAGAACCTTTGGGAAGACTTGGGGAAAGTCTTGTTGATCATGCTGTAAAAAACAGAAACTTTAGCACTCACGAGAATTGCTGCCATTTTTGTTTGGAGAGTGATATTTAGTTAATTCTTTTTGAAGATGATTAATTTATAAATTCCTCAGGTTCAGAAATTTATTTGAGAATTTTATGAGTTCCAGAAGTATACGTTTGATCCAGATTACTGCAGACTGTTCTATTTTTGACAGATTCTGTTTTCGATGTGTTGTTTGCTTATTTTGATGAATCTATGGCTAGTAAAAGAGTTTATAAACCATAGAGAAGTTGGAATACAGTATATATTACACCAATATGAATTTAGAATGAGTTCACAACAGTACCTAAGTGTTTATTTATTTTCTTATACTAACGGAGCTTACAAGTTTTCTGTTAAGTTTTATGTTGTGAAGTTTTCAAGTTTTGGGTAAGGATTCGATGGACTATGGAATAAGGAGTGGCAAGAGCCTACGCTTGGGGATGCCCAAGGCACCCCAAGGTAATATTCAAGGATATCCAAGAGACTAAGCTTGGGGATGCCCCGGAAGGCATCCCCTCTTTCGTCTTCGTTCATCGGTAACTTTACTTGGAGCTATATTTTTAGGGACAATTGCATTTTTACCCCTAGTTGGTTCCTACCCACGGGTTTTGCCCTTACTTTTCGAACTTGCTCAGTTTTGCCCTTACTTTTTCGATCGAGGTCCCTCGAATGCCCTTTGACCATTTGACCAAAACTTTGAAAATTCATAACTAATTCATATGAACTCAGAAAAATACAAATAAGATATCAAAATGTTCAGATAAACATTACCATTATGGGCATATCATTTGCATTCAGGATAAATGCATCATTTAAACTACCCGAGGTAATTAATGTTATTAACATTATTTAAAATAAATAGGTATAAACAATTTTTTTTCGTGAATAAAAATTATATGAAAACGTAGGTGATGTTTTCTGAACATCCTGATACCTTATTTGCATTTTCATGAGTTTGTATCAACTTGTTATGAAGTTTCCAAATAATGGTCAAAGTCGTTAGAACATTCATAACAAGTTGATACAAACTCCGAAAAATGCAAATAAGCTATCAGGATGTTCAGAAAACAAAACTTACATTTGCACGTAATTTTTATTTGTGAAAAAAATATTGTTCACACTTATTTATTTTAAATAATGTTAATAACATTAATTACCCTGGGTAGTTTAAATGATGCTTTTGTCCTGAATCCAAATGATATGCCCATAAAGGTAATGTTTATCTGAACATTTTGATATCTTATTTGCATTTTTCCGAGTTCGTGTGAATTAGTTATGAATTTTCAAAATTTTGGTCAAACGGTTAAAGGGCATTCGAGGGACCTCGATGGAAAAAGTAAGGGCAAAACTGAGCAAGCTCGAAAAGTAAGGGTAAAACCCGTGGGTAGGAACCAACTAGGGGTAAAAATGCAATTGTCCCATATTTTTATTTACCACATGATATGTCTTTTGCTTGGAGCGTCATTTTATTTCATTTAGTTTTGCTTGTTGTTTGAATAAAATATAAAGCTCTGAAATTCTTAAATGTTAGAGAGTCTTCATATAGTTGCATAATTATTCAACTACTCATTAATCTTAACTTATATCTTTCGGAGTAGTTTGTTGTTGCTCTAGTGCTTCACTTATATCTTTTAGAGCACGGTGGTGGATTTGTTTTATAGAAACCATTGATCTCTCATGATTCACTTAGATTATTTTGAGAGTCTTAAATAGCATGGTAATTTGCTTAAAATCCTAATATGCTAGGTATTCAAGATTAGTAAAATTTTCTTATGAGTGTTTTGAATACTAAGAGAAGTTTGATGCTTGATGATTGTTTTGAGATATGGAGGTAATAATATCAAAGTCGTGCTAGTTGAGTAGTTGTGAAATTGAGAAATACTTGTGTTAAAGTTTGCAAGTCCCGTAGCATGCACGTATGGTAAACGTTATGTAACAAATTTGAAACATGAGGTGTTATTTGATTGTCTTCCTTATGAGTGGTGGTCGGGGACGAGCGATGATCTTTTCCTACCAATCTATCCCCCAGGAGCATGCACGTAGTACCGAGGTTTTTGATGACTTGTAGATTTTTGCAATAAGTATGTGAGTTCTTTATGACTAATGTTGAGTCCATGGATTATACGCACTCTCACCCTTCTATCCTTGCTAGCCTCTTCGGTACCGTGCATTGCCCTTTCTCACATTGAGAGTTGGCACAAACTTTGCTGGTGCATCCAAAACCCGTGATATGATACACTCTATCACACCTAAACCTCCTTATATCTCCCTCAAAACAGACACCATACCTACCTATTATGGCATTTCCATAGCCATTCCGAGATATATTGCCATGCAACTTTCCACCATTCCGTTTATTATGACATGCATCATCATTGTTATATTGCTTAGCATGATCATGTAGTTGACATAGTATTTGTGGCAAATCCACCATTCATAATTCTTTCATACATGTCACTCATGCATCATTCCACATCCCGGTACACCACCGGAGGCATTCATATAGTCATATCTTGTTATAAGTATCGAGTTGTAATTCTTGAGTTGTAAGTAAATAGAAGTGTGATGATCATTATTTTCTAGAGCATTGTCCCAAGTGAGGAATAAAAAAAGAGAAAGGCCATAAAAAAGAGAAGGCCCAAAAAAAGAGAGAATGGCCATAAAAAAGGGAAAGGCCCAAATAAAAAAATAAAAAAAATGAGAGAAAAAGAGAGAAGGGACAATGCTACCATCCTTTACCACACTTGTGCTTCAAAGTAGCACCATAATCTTCATAGTAGAGAGTCTCTCATGTTATCACTTACATATACTAGTGGGAATTTTTTATTATAGAACTTGGCTTGTATATTCCAACAATGGGCCTCCTCAAGTGCCCTAGGTCTTCGTGAACAAGCAAGTTGGATGCACACCCACTAGTTTCTTTTGTTGAGCTTTCATACATTTATAGCTCTAGTGCATCCGTTGCACGGCAATCCCTACTCCTTGCATTAACATCAATCAGTGGGCATCTCCATAGCCCATTGATTATCCTCGTTGATGTGAGACTTCCTCCTTTTTTTGTCTTCTCCACATAACCCCCTCATTATATTCTATTCCACATATAGTTCTATGTCCATGGCTCACACTCATATATTGCGTGAAAGTTTATAGGTTTGAGTTTACTAAAGTATTAAACAATTGCTTGGCTTGTCATCAGGGTTGTGCATGATAATAGCATTATTGTGTGATGAAAATGAAACATGACTAATCCATATGATTTTGTAGGGATGAACTTTCTTTGGCCATGTTATTTTGAGAAGACATGATTGCTTAATTAGTATGCTTGAAGTATTATCATTTTTATGTCAATATGAACTTTTGTCTTGAATCTTTCGGATCTGAATATTCATACCACAATTAAGAAGAATTACATTAAAATTATGCCAAGTAGCACTCCGCATCAAAAATTCTGTTTTTATCATTTACCTACTCGAGGACGAGCAGGAATTAAGCTTGTGGATGCTGATACGTCTCCAACGTATCTATAATTTTTGATTGCTCCATGCTATATTATCTACTGTTTTGGATGTTTATGGGCTTTATTATACACTTTTGTATCATTTTTGGGACTAACCTATTAACCCAGAGCCCAGTGCCAGTTTCTGTTTTTACCTTGTTTTAGGGTTTCGAAGAAAAGGAAAACCAAACGGAGTCCAATTGACCTCAAACTTCACGAAACCCATTTCTGGAAGGAAAGAAGCCCAGAAGACTTGAAGTGCATGTCAGGGGACCTTCGAGGAGGCCACGAGGTAGGGGGTGCGCCCACCCCCTAGGGCGCACCCTCCACCCTCGTGGGCCGCTCGTGGCCCCCCTGACGTATTTCTTCTGCCTATATATCTCCATATACCCTAAAACTATCGGGGAGCACAATAGATCGGGAGTTCCGCCGCCAGAAGCCTCCGTAGCCACCGAAAACCAATCTAGACCCGTTCCGGCACCCTGCTGGAGGGGAAATCCCTCTCTAGTGGCCATCTTCATCATCACGGTGCTCTCCACGATGAGGAGGGAGTAGTTCTCCCTCGGGGCTGAGGGTATGTACCTGTAGCTATGTGTTTGATCTCTCTCTCTCTCTCTCTCTCTCTCTCTCTCGTGTTCTTGAGGTGGTACGATCTTGATGTATCGCGAGCTTTGCTATTATAGTTGAAGCTTATGTTTCTCCTCCCCCTGTACTCTCTTGTAATGGATTGAGTTTCCCCTTTGAAATTATCTTATCGGATTGAGTCTTTAAATATTTGAGAACACTTGATGTATGTCTTGCCGTGCGTATCTGTGGTGACAATGGGATATCACATGATTCACTTGATGTATGTTTTGGTGACCAACTTGCGGGTTCCGCCCATGAACCTATGCATAGGGGTTGGCACACATTTTCGTCGTGATTCTCCGGTACAAACTTTGGGGCACTCTTTGAGGTTCTATGTGTTGGTTGAATAGATGAATCTGAGATTGTGTGACACATATCGTATAATCATACCCACGGATACTTGAGGTGACATTGGAGTATCTAGGTGACATTAGGGTTTTGGTTGATTTGTGTCTTAAGGTGTTATTCTAGTACGAACTCTAGGGCTGTTTGTGACACTTATAGGAATAGCCCAACAGATTGATTGGAAAGAATAACTTTGAGGTGGTTCCGTACCCTACCATAATCTCTTTGTTCGTTCTCCGACATTAGTGACTTTGGAGTGACTCTTTGTTGCATGTTGAGGGATAGTTATGTGATACAATTATGTTATCATTGTTGAGGGAATTTACACTCGCGAAAGTATGAACCCTAGGCCTTGTTTCCTATCATTGCAATACCGTTTATGCTCGCTTTTACTATTAGTTACCTTTCTGTTTTTATATTTTCAGATTACAAATACCTTTATTTACCTTCCATATACCACTTGTATCACCAGCTCTTCGTCGAACTAGTGCACCTATACAATTTACCATTGTATTGGGTGTGTTGGGGACACAAGAGACTCTTTGTTATTTGGTTGCAGGGTTGCTTGAGAGAGACCATCTTCATCCTACGCCTCCTATGGATTGATAAACCTTAGGTCATCCACTTGAGGGAAATTTGCTATTGTCCTACAAACCTCTGCACTTGGAGGCCCAACAACGTCTACAAGAAGAAGGTTGTGTAGTAGACATCAGGGCCCCTCGGGCTGCATCATCCCCAGGTCGCATGGGCCTATCCCTGCGACATGCATCCTTTTTGCATCTTTAGCTTACTCTGGTGGGGGCGCCCCTCGGGCTGCATCATCCCCAGGCCGCATGGGTCCGTCTGTATGGCATGTATCGTTCTTAATTACATCTATTTGAACTAGCTCGCCTACTTGCATGAGTTACCTTATGATCACCACCCATTTGCATGTTGCCCTTCGCAGCCACCCGCATTGCTGACTGGCCTCCTGCTCATCCTGTAATGGTGGCTACACGTGCTGGCACTGCGCTTGTGCTCAGGTCTGTCCCTGCAGCACTGACAAACCTGAGTTGCCGAGCTCTGGCTCGCGGCATGCCCCGCGCACATCACCTCACTAGACCCTCGGTGCCTTCATCTTCTTGTGGAAAGATCAGCGGTAGGACAGCAAATGCGATTACCAGCTATATCATCCTCTCGGACTAACCCACAGGAATCTCCGGAGCTTAGCTACGGGTAGCCCTGTCAGCTGCTCCTTTTCATGTGATTTTCTTGCGTGTTAAAGGGAGGGCTCCTGAGCATCGCTCCTCGGGAGCCCTTACTGACTCTCCAGCCCTCACCCCCTAGCCTTGACCATGGCATCGCGACCTGGCATACCAACGGTGGCCGAGCCTCGCTCGAGGGTTGGGACTCGAGGACATAGAGCACTTAGAAGAACGTGAAAAGCAGAAGCTGGTGTGGATCTAGCCTAGCAGTACCACCATTGTTGACGCATAAATCGGGCTCTGCGCAAGGATTCTCTCCAGGCTCGCTAAGATAAGTCACGCATTCAAGTTGTCCAGGCACTGCGGCTCGGGATTGTCGGCCCTTACAGCCTTGCTCCGGCAATTCCGCATTCCTTTTATGCCTTTAGGAAGCTGCTTGCATGCCAAGGGGGACCTCTTGAGCATCACGCCTCAGGAGCTCTAACCGGGCCTTGGGCCGCTCACCTCCCGGCCTTGACCACGGCATCATGACCTGGCATACCAGCGACGGTTGAAGCCTGCCTAGGGACTGGGACCTTTCAGCGTAGAGCATTAAGCTACCATGACAACGAAAAGGGCAGACAATGCCATAGAAAGACACGCAATCACAAATTTCATAATAAAAATAACATTGATGCAAAAGCACTTAAGATTCTTTACACACCCCCACGGGGTTCATCTCAATTCCTTGAAGCGAACCCAGAAGGAGGTTTTCAGGAGTCGTATCTACAGATGTCGCCGCCGCCGCCATCATCAACAGTGGGCCACGAGGGGCCGATGCCATGTCCATCCAGATGAGCGACAACGACGAGCGGAGGCCGCTGCTGCGCTCCGGGCACGGCAAGAGCTCGGGGGCATGTAGCTCTCGTCGCTCGTCTCCGGAGTCTCGTCAGGCTCAGGAGAGTCACTCGACTACCATGCACCGTCACTGCTGCTGGAGGAGCTGTTGGTAGGGCCGAGGGCGCGCCAAGCGCCTGCCGCTGCGCCGTCCTGGCGACCCCCTCCAGGGCAGCATTCCAGGCGGCTGCCGTCCTTGTCGAAGACCTTGAAAAATAGCGAGGAGGCGCCGTCATACTCGAAATGGATGGCGAGGGCCCCGACCGCGTGGCAGGCGTGGGCGACCTCTCCCCATCCACGAGTCATGAAGATCTTGCTCGTGGAGACGACCTCAACCTCCGCTCCTATAGCTGGGGTGCTGCATTCAGCGTGTTGCAACCACAGATCGAGCGGCCCCCTCGGCGGTATCTCTTCTGCAAAGAACTGCGGGAATCTGATCCACGTGCGCGGTGGCATCACGGCCCACATCACGAACTCGCGGGAGGAGCCCTCGGCGTGAGTTCGTGGGACGGTGGCTCATGCCACCACGACCTGGCCACCGTGGCCGTGACGCGAGCGGCACGGGGCGCCACCTCCTCCTCTAGGGCCTTGCACTTGGGCATGCAAGGCAACGGGTAGTTGATACGTCTCCAACGTATCTATAATTTTTGATTGTTCCATGCTATTATATTATCAATCGTGGATGTTTTATATGCATTTATATGCTATTTTATATGATTTTTGGGACTAACCTATTAACCTAGAGCCAGTGCCAGTTTCTATTTTTCCTTGTTTTTGAGTATCGCAGAAAAAGAAAACCAAAAGGATTCCAATTGACCTGAAATTTCACCGGAGATTATTTTTGGACCAGAAGAAGCCCACGGAGTATTGGAGATGGGCGAGAAGAGTCCCGAGGCACCCACGAAGGTGGGGGCGCGCCCTACCCCCTGGGTGCGCCCCCTACCTCGTGGCTGCCTCAGAGACCCCCTGACTTTTTCTCGACGGCAAAACCTCTTACATATACCCAAACTTCCAGAACATAACCTCTGTAGCCACCGCAAACCAATCTAGACCCGTTCCGACACCCTGCCGGAGGGGGGAATCCCTCTTCGGTGGCCATCTTTATCATCCTGGTGCTCTCCATGATGAGGAGGGAGTAGTTCTCCCTCGGGGCCGAGGGTATGTACCAGTAGCTATGTGTTTGATGTATTGCGAGCTTTACTATTATAGTTGGATCTTATGATGTTTCTCCCCCTCTACTCTCTTGTGATGAATTGAGTTTTCCCTTTGAAGTTATCTTATCAGATTGAGTCTTTAAGGATTTGAGAACACTTGATGTATGTCTTGCATGTTCTTATCTGTGGTGACAATGGGATATCATGTGATCCACTTGATGTACGTTTTGGTGATCACCTTGTGAGTTCCGTGACCTCGTGAACTTATGCATAGGGGTTGGCACACATTTTCGTCTTGACTCTCTGGTAGAAACTTTGGGGAACTCTTTGAAGTTCCTTGTGTTGGTTGAATAGATGAATCTGAGATTGTGTGATGCATATCATATAATCATACCCACGGATACTTGAGGTGACATTGGAGTATCTAGGTGACATTAGGGTTTTGGTTGATTTGTGTCTTAAGGTGTTATTGTAGTATGAACTCTATGATAGATTGAACGGAAAGAATAGCTTCGTGTTATTTTACTACGGACTCTTGAATATATTGATCAGAAAGGATAAATTTGAGGTGGTTTTGTACCCTACAATAATCTCTTCGTTTGTTCTCCGCTATTAGCGACTTTGGAGTGACTCTTTGTTGCATGTTGAGGGATAGTTATATGATCCAATTATGTTATTATTGTTGAGAGAACTTGCATGAGTGAAAGTATGAACCCTAGGCCATGTTTCAACGCATTGCAATACCGTTTTCACTCACTTTTATCATTAGTTACCTTGTTGTTTTTATATTTTTAGAGTACAAAAACCTATATCTACCATCCATATTGCACTTGTATCACTATCTCTTCGCCAAACTAGTGCACCTATACAATTTATCATTGTATTGGGTGTGTTGGGGACACACGAGACTCTTTGTTATTCGGTTGCAGGGTTGCTTGAGAGAGACCATCTTCATCCTACACCTCCCATGGATTGATAAACCTTAGGTCATCCACTTGAGGGAAATTTGCTACTGTCCTACAAACCTCTACACTTGGAGGCCCAACAACGTCTACAAGAGGAAGGTTGGGTAGTAGACATCAGTAGCCTAGGGGAGGCCGCTCATACCAGGCCCTCGTCACCTCTTTCCTGATGACAACGTTGAGGGGGCTGGACAACCTCTTCTTCGACGTAAGTGGCCCCTGCTCTTCACATGGGTTTTCTCCTTTCTCAGTGGCGGAGAATCTCCTTATCAGCGCCATGGGTGTCACAGCGAGATGGCGGAGCAAAGAGGAAGAAGTAGAAGCAAGCGGAGTGGAGGAGAAGATGAGCAACGGGGGCTCCGCCCCTCTCCTCATTTATAGTTAGAGGGAGGCCAACCGTCGGTCTCCATGATCACAAGTAATGATGGTGTTTCTTCTGCATGCAGCAGGGTCTCGTCAAGTCGAACGGTTGCCGAGGCAGCATGGGGAAGCGGAGGCGCCCACGTCCCATCAATCGCCAGGCATCAATCAAGGCCGCAGGAGGTTGGGACCCGCGGCGCTCCGCACTTGCCCTTTGGTTTCACCTCGAAGCCAAGCTCGAGCACGCCTTGGGCCCGGCGGCTACTGTCGGCTTTTTGGGACCGGGGGTGCCCAGACTTGCCCGCTTGCGGGCCTGTGCGTGGCTCCACCAACGGCCTGGTACGGCGCATCTTCAGCAGCAACCACTCAAGTCCCTCACGGAGGGGCCAAGCCTCGTGAGGCGAACGACACCAAGACCTCCTTGGGAGTAGCCTCACTAGGCTGGCTCCCGAGGAGCGGAGATCTCCATGCAAGGGGCACCTCGCGAGGTTCACGTGACATGAGCCATGACGACCAAGGCCAGGCAGGCGCCAGTGGGCGTAGTGTACCAGTTTCCTCTTTTGTGCTAAAGAGGCGGGCGCAGGCAAGGAGTCCTGAGGCATCAGGCAAAGGTTTCCATATCGCTGCAACAAGACCAAGACCGGCAGGACGGAGGTCACCACGGAGCCGACATCAGCGTCACCACCAAAGCCTTTGGCAGGCAAAGACCACCTTTTGTCAGGAAAACGTGTACTAGTTGTCTCCCTTCAAACTTGGCCATTATGGGATCCCTTCCCGCCTAACATTTGGGAAGAGGACCAGGGCCTCTATAAATAGGACTAGTCACCACCGTAGGGAAGGATCGACTCATGGGGGATCGGATTCATTCCATCCTCACATCCACCAGCTCGCTGAGCTCAAGAACACCTGCCCTCCTGAGGCTGTTCACCCATTGTACTAGTTCATCCTTAGCCCATGAGGCAATCCACCAACACCACACTGGAGTAGGGTATTACACCGCAAGGTGGACCAAACCAGTATAAACCCTTGTGTGTCTTGTTCCTTGGGTTTGTCGAGCTAGGTCGTGAGAACGTTGAGCGAGCGATCTAGGAAGAGAGTGTTCTTCGTGCGCACCCCAGAGTTCGAACCTCAAAGGTTAGCCGGAACCCGCAATCTGACAAATATGTTGGATCATGTTTATTGCAATACGATTATTCATTTAAGTCAAAGAATAATTGTTGTTCTGTTTACATGAATAAAACCTTCTATGGTCATACAATCAATATAAATGGTTTATTGGATTTCGATAGTAGTGATACACATATTCATAATATTGATGCCAAAAAGATGAAAAGTTGATAATGATAGTGCAACATACTTGTGGCACTGCCGTCTAGATCATATTGGTGTAAAGCGTATGAAGAAACTCCATGCAGATGGGCTTTTGGAATCACTTGATTATGAATCATTTGATACTTGCAAACCATGCCTCATGGGCAAGATGACTAAAAATCCGTTCTCCGGAACAATGGTGCAAAATGATGACTTATTGGATATAATACATATCGATGTATGCGGTCCGATGAGTGTTGAAACATGCGGCAGGTATTGTTATTTTCTAACCTTAACAAATGATTTGAGTAGGTATGCGTATATCTACTTGATGAAACACAAGTCTGAAATGTTTGAAAAGTTCAAAGAATGTAAGAGTGAAGTGGAGAATCATCGTAACAAGAAAATAAAGTTTCTATGATCTGACCACGGAGGCGAATATTTGAGTTACGAGTTTGGCCTTCATCTAAAACACTGTGGAATAGTTTCACAACTCACGCCACCTGGAACACCACAGCGTAATGGTGTGTCCGAACATCGTAACCGTACTTTATTAGATATGGTGCGATCTATTATGTCTCTTACCGATTTACCACTATCATTTTGGGGTTATGCATTAGAGACAGCTGCATTCACTTTAAATAGGGCACCATCTAAATCCGTTGAGATGACACCGTATGAAATGTGGTTTGGCAAGAAACCTAAGCTGCCATTTCTTAAAGTTTGGGCTTGCGATGCTTATGTGAAAAAGCATTAGCCTGATAAGATCGAACCCAAATCGGAGAACTGCGTATTCAGAGGATACCCAAAAGAAACTGTTGGGTACACCTTCTTAGCCAGCTATTTGTTGCTAAGAATGGATCCTTTCTAGAGAAGGAGTTTCTCTCGAAAGAAGTGAGTGGGAGGAAAGTAGAACTTCATGAGGTAACTGTACCATATCTCGAATTGGAAAGTAGCTCGTCACAGAAATCAGTTCTAGTGATGCCTATACCAACTAGAGAGCAAGCTAATGATAATGATCATGAAACTTTAGATCAAGTTACTACCTAACCTCGAGGGTCAACCAGAGCACGTTCCGCACCTGAGTGGTATGGTAATCATGTTTTGGAAGTCATGTTACTAGACCATGACGAACCTATGAACTATGAGGAAGTGCTGATGAGCCTAGATTCCGATAAATGGCTTGAGGCCATGAAATATGAGATAGGATCCATGTATGAGAACAAAGTGTGGACTTTGGTTGACTTGCCCAATGATTGGCAAGCCATAGAGAATAAATGGATCTTCAAGAAGAAGACTGTCGCTGATGGTAATTTTACTGTCTACGAAGCTCGACTTGTTGTGAAAGGTTTTCAACAAGTTCAAGGAGTTGACCATGATGAGACTTTCTCACCTATAGGGATGCTTAAGTCTGTCCGGATGATGTTAGCAATTGCCGCATTGTATGACTATGAAATCTGGCTAATGGATGTCAAAACTGCATTCCTTAATGGATTTCTCAAAGAAGAGTTGTATATGATGCAACCAGAAGGTTTTTTCCATCCTAAAGGTGCTAACAAAGTGTGCAAGCTCCAACGATCCATTTATGTACTGGTGCAAGCATCTTGGAGTTGGAATATACGCTTTGATAGTGTGATCAAAGCATATGGTTTTATACAGACTTTCGAAGAAGCCTGTATTTACAGGAAAGTGAGTGGGAGCTCTGTAGCATTTTTGATATTATATTTGGATGACATATTGTTGATTAGAAATGATATAGAATATCTAGATAGCATAAAAGGATACTTGAATTAGAATTTTTCAATGAAAGACCTCGATAAAGCTGCTTATATATTGAGCATCAAGATCTATAGGGATAGATCAAGATGCTTGATAAGACTTCACAAAGCACATACCTTGATAAAGTTTTGAAGGAGTTCAAAATGGATCATTCAAAGGAGTTCTTGCCCGTATTGTAAGGTTTGAAGTTGAGTTAGACTCAAACCCGACTACGGCAAAATATAGGGAGCGAATGAAAGTCATTCCCTATGCCTCAGTCATAGGGTCTATAAAGTATGACATGTTGTGTACCAGACCTATTTTGTGCCTTGCCATGTGTTTGGCAAGGAGGTACAAGAGTGATCCAGCAGTGAATCACTAGATAGCGGCCAAAATTATCCTTATAGGAATAAGGAAATGTTTCTCGATTATGGAGGTGATAAAGAGTTCGTCGTAAAGGGTTACGTCGATGCAGCTTTGACACTAATCCAGATGACTCAGAGTCTTGATCTAGATACATATTGAAAGTAGGAGCAAATAGCTATAGTAGCTCCATGCAGAGCATTGTAGACATATATATTTGCCAAATACATACGGATCTGAATGTGACAGACCCGTTGTCTAAACTTCTCCCACAAGAAAAACATGATCACACCTTAGTACCCTTTGGGTGTAAATCACATAGCGATGTGAACCATATTATTGACTCTAGTAAACCCTTTGGGTGTTGGTCACATGGCAATGTGAACTATGGGTTTTAATCACATAAAGATGTGAACTATAGGTGTTAAATCACATGGTGATGTGAACTAGATGATTGACTCTAGTGCAAGTGGGAGACTGAAGGAAATATGCCCTAGAGGCAATAATAAAGTTGTTATTTTATTTTTCCTTATATCATGATAAATGTTTATTATTCATGATGGAATTGTCCTAACCGGAAACTTGATACATGTGTGGATACATAGACAAAACACCGTGTCCCTAGTAAGCCTCTACTAGACTAGCTCATTAATCAAAGATGGTTAAGTTTCCTAACCATAGACATGTGTTGTCATTTGATGAACCGGATCACATCATTAGGAGAATGATGTGATGTACAAGACTGATAACCCACAAGTATAGGGGATCGCAACAGTTTTCGATAAGTAAGAGTGTCGAACCCAACGAGGAGCTAAAGGTAGAACAAATATTGCCTCTAGTTCTATCGACCACCGATACAACTCTACGCACGCTTGACGTTCGCTTTACCAAGGACAAGTATGAAACTAGAAGTACTTTGTAGGTGTTGTTGGATAGGTTTGCAAGATAATAAAGAGTACGTAAATAAAAAGTAGGGACTGTTTAGATAAATAAACAATAAAGTAAATATAGCGAGTGTGGAAAAGTGGTGGTAGGAGTTGCGAAATTGCCCCTAAGCAATTGACTACTTTACTAGACCGATAACAAGTATTATGTGGGAGAGGGCACTGCTAGCATGTCATCCCTGACTTGGAATTCTATGCACTTATGATTGGAACTATTAGAAAGCATCCGCAAATACTAATGTTCATTAAGGTAAAACCCAACCATAGCATTAAGATATATTGATCCCCCTTCAATCCCGTATGCATCAATTTCTATGCTAGGTTGAAGCTTCTGTCACTCTTTCCCTCCAATACATAGTCCTATCAACATACAACTAACCCTAGGGTGTGATCCACGCGTGCAATCATATGACGGGCACCAAAGGACAGCAACATAACCACAAGCAAATTAAATCAATCATAGCAATTCATCAACCACCAATAGGACAAGGAAAATCAACTCAGACATCATAGGATGGGAACACATCATTGGATACTAATATGAAGCATAAAGCACCATGTTCAAGTAGAGGGTACAGCGGGTTGCGGGAGAGTGGACCGCTGTAGATAGAGGGGGAAAGGTGATGGAGATGTTGGTGAAGATGGCGGAGGTGTTGGTGTAGATCGTGGTGATGATGATGGCCCCCGGTGCCACCTGAAGCGAGGGGGAGAGAGCCCCCTCCTTCTTCTTCTTCCTTGACCTCCTCCTTAGATGGGAGAAGGGTTTCCCCTCTGGTCCATGGCCTCCATGGCACGGGAGGGGCGAGAGCCCCTCCGAGATTGGATCTGTCTCTCTGTTTCGGCGTTCCCAGGTTTTTCCCTTTCACCGTTTCTTATATTCCCGGAGATCCGTAACTCCGATTGGGCTGAATTTTTGACACGATCTCTATCCGGAAATTAGCTTTCTTGCGGTGGAAGAAGGGCACCAACCGCCTTACGGGATGGCCATGAGGGTCAGGGGCGCGCCTGACACCCTGGGGCGTGCCCCCTACCTCATGGGCCCCTCGAGCATCGTCTCACGTGGATTCTTCTTCCCAAAAATCATATATATTCCAAAAAAAATCTCCGTCAGTTTTTATTCCGTTTGGACTCCGTTTGATATGGATATTCTGCGAAACAAAAAACACGCAACAAACAGGAACTGGCACTGGGCACTGGATCAATATGTTAGTCCCAAAAATAGTATAAAAAGTTGCCAAAAAGTATATGAAAGTTGAATAATATTGGCATGGAACAATCAAAAATTATAGATACGACGGAGACGTATCAGCATCCCCAAGCTTAATTTCTGCTCGTCCTCGAGCAGGTAAATGATAAAAAGATAATTTTTGATGTGGAATGCTACCTAGCATAATCTTGGTCACATGTCTAATCATGGCATGAATATTAAGATATGAGTGATACAAAGCAATAATCTATCTTTTGACATAAAAACAATAATACTTCAAGCCTACTAATAAAGCAATCATGTCTTTTAAAAATAACATGCCCAAAGAAAGTTATCCCTACAAAATCATATAGTCTGGCTATGCTCCATCTTCACCATACAAAATATTCACATCATGCACAACCCCGATGACAAGCCAAGCAATTGTTTCATACTTTTGACGTTCTCAAACCTTTTCAACTTTCACGCAATACATGAGCGTGAGCCATGGACATAGCACTATAGGTGGAATAGAATATGATGGTGGAGAAGACAAAAATGAGAAGATAGTCTCACATCAATTAGGCGTATCAACGGGCTATGGAGATGTCCATCAATAGATATCAATGTGAGTGAGTAGGGATTGCCATGCAACGGATGCACTAGAGCTATAAATGTATGAAAGCTCAACAAAAGAAACTAAGTGGGTGTGCATCCAACTTGTTTGCTCACGAAGACCTAGGGCACTTGAGGAGGCCCATTGTTGGAATATACAAGCCAAGTTCTATAATGAAACTTCCCACTAGTATATGAAAATGATAACTCAAGAGACTCTCTATATGAAGAACATGGTGCTATTTTGAAGCAAAAGTGTGGAAGAAAGGAATAGTAGAATTGCCCCTTTTTATTTATTTATTATTTTTTTATTTGGCCGTTCTCTTTTTTTGGGACAATGCTCTATTAATGATGATCATCACACTTCTATTTATTTACAACTCAATGGTTACAACTCGATATCTAGAACAAAGATATGACTCTATATGAATGCCTCCGACGGTGTACCGGGATGTGCAATGATCTAGCGTAGCAATGCCATCAAAAAACGGACAAGCCATGAAAACATCATGCTAGCTATCTTACGATCATGCAAAGTAATGTGAAAATGAATGCTCAAGTCATGTATATGATGATGATGAAAGTTGCATGGCAATATATCTCGGAATGGCTATGGAAATGCCATGATAGGTAGGTATGGTGGCTGTTTTGAGGAAGGTATATGGTGGGTTTATGGTACTGGCGGAAGTTGCGCGGTACTAGAGGGGCTAGCAATGATGGAAGGGTGAGAGTGTGTATAATCCATGGACTCAACATTATTCATAAAGAACTCACATACTTATTGCAAAAATCTATTAGTCATCGAAACAAAGTACTACGCGCATGCTCCTAGGGGGATAGATTGGTAGGAAAAGACCATCGCTCGTCCCCGACCGCCACTCATAAGGAAGACAATCAATAAACACCTTATGCTCCGACTTTGCTACATAACGGTTCACCATACGTTCATGCTACGTGACTTGCAAACCTCAACACAAGTATTTCTCAATTTCACAATTACTCGACTATCATGACTCTAATATCACTACCTTTATATTGCAAAACTATTGCAAGGAATCAAACATATCATATTCAGCGATCTACAAGTTTATGTAGGATTTTATGACTAACCATGTGAATGACCAGTTCCTGTCATCTCTCTAAATAGATATAAGTGAAGCAAGAGAGTTTAATTCTTTCTACAAAAGATATGCCCGTGCTCTAACAAATATAAGTGAAGCAAAAGAGCATTCGACAAATGGCGGTTATCTATGTAAAGAGAAACAGGCAATCCAAACTTCAAATGATATAAGTGAAGCACATGAAGCATTCTATAAATCCATACTCAAAAGATATAAGTGAAGTGCAAAGAGCATTTTATAAATAAACCAAGGACTATCTCATACCAGCATGGTGCATAAAAGAAAAATAAAAACTAAATGCAAAATACGCTCCAAGATTGCACATATCGCATGAACGAAACGAATTCGAAAACATACCGATATTTGTTGAAGAAAGAGGGGATGCCTCCCCAGCATCCCCAAGCTTAGATGCTTGAGTCTCCTTGAATATTTACTTGGGGTGCCTCGGGCATCCCCAAGCTTGAGCTCTTCCCTCTCTTCCTTCTTCTCACATCGAGACCTTCTCAATCATCAAACACTTCATCCACACAAAACTTCAACAGAAAACTCGGTAAGATCCGTTAGTATAATAAAGTAAATCACTACTCTAAGTACTGTTTCAAACCAATTCATATTTTGTTTTTGCATTGTGTCTACTGTAGTATAACTTTTTCATGGCTTAAACCACTGATATAAATTGATAGGTTCATCAAAACAAGCAAACTATGCATCAAAAACAGAATCTGTCTAAAACAGAACAGTCTGTAATAATCTGAACATTCACCATACTTCTGATACCTGAAAAATTCTCCCAAAATTAGGAAAAATAAAAAATTTGTATAGGAAGACACTGCAAAAAGAATCAGAAACATTTGACGTTCCAGCTAAAAATGTAAAATTGCGCACTACAGCCAAAGTTTCTGTCCTGCACCGTACAAACCATCAAGCAAATGTAAACATCCTAAAGGCAAACCTTGGCACATTATTTTTATAATACAATGGAATTGTACAAGGGGATAATTATTTTTGTTGAAAAGTTTCTGTAATCAAGATTCACAAAGTTGCAGTGAGCACGAACAAAGTTCAAGCAGCTCTCCCACTTCAACAATGCTTATCTTTCTCACTTTCGCTTTCCTTTTTGAAAAGTTTTGGGTTCCCCTCTTTATTTTTGTTGTTTTTAAACTATATGAAAGCACTCAACAGAAATAAATGACTCTCTAAAACTTTCGGGTTGTCTCCCTGGCAACGCTTTTTTTTAAAGCCATTAAGCTAGGCATATAGTGCTCAAGTAATGGATCCACCCGGATCCCAAGGTATATCAAAGCCAATTTTAATTAGCAATGATTTGTAATTTAGTAGTGAGCACAAAGTAACATATATCAAGCAATGATGAAGTCTAACTCTCTTCCTATGCATTGGCATGTCATAAAAGAACAATTCATGCACACATAGTAAAGGCCAATGCATAGTATAAACAGTTTCTTGCAATTTTATCATATTGGAAACATAGAGAGGTGGAGATATAGTTCCTCTCTAATAATAATTGCAAGTAGGAGAAGCAAGCACATGCATATTATATTCATCAAAAACATCATGTGCAATGGTAAAAGGCAACCCATCAATGTAATCCTTAATAAGTGCAAACTTCTCTGATATAGTGTAATCGGGAGAATTCAAAAAGATAATAGGACTATCATGCGTGGGTGCAATAGCAACAATTTCATGTTTAACATAAGGAACTATAGCAAGTTCATCTCCATAAGCATAATTCATATTGGCATCTTGGCCACAAGCATAGCAAGCATCATCAAAAAGGGATATTTCAAAAGAATCATAGGGATCATAACAGTCATCATAGAAATCATCCATCGGTAAGCATGAAGGGGAATTAAACAACGTATGAGTTCAAGAGTTACTCTCATTAGAAGGTGGGCACGGGTGATCAATCCGCTCTTCCTCCTTTTGTTCTTCGCTCTCCTCCTCATCTTTTTCATCCAATGAGCTCACAGTTTCATCAATTTCTTCTTCCATAGACTCCTGCAAAATATTAGTCTCTTCTTGGACAGTGGAGTATTCCTCAATATATGGTTTAACATAAGCATTAGAAGCATAATCATCAACACAATATTTAAGTATGGCAAATTTTTTAGATTGGTAAAGAGTAGCATCATACTTTTCAATCAAAGAAGCAATTTCATAAGCACCCTTAAAAGCAACAAATTCTTCAATTTGTTGAACATCATAGTAACTATAAACACCCTTAGCATACGAAGATACGATTCCATTATCAATAAACTCACATTGGTAGGGAAGGTGTTTCTTAGGGTTTTCAGAACAACAAGTAAAATCATATATTTCACATAAATTCCAAGCATAGCATTGCAGACGTTGAATTTGACTCCATAATAGTTTCCCTTTTTCAGATATACGATGTCGCACATAACAAGCATGCTCATCCAAAGATTTGCCCTCAACTAAGCTAGTTGGGGTTTCAGCACGAGCACATAGGGATCGAAGATGATCCAAGTAATAAGCTTCAGCAGTGTGATAGATTTTGATTGGTTCTTCAACCATTGGTTCTGTAGGTACAACTAATTTTTTCGTATTTTGCATTTCCTACCCATAACTAAAGATAGGAAACAACTAAGAACAGCAAATAAAAATTACTTAGTGATAAAGCAAACAAGCACACACGAGAATATTCACCCACGCTATTGCTCCCCGGCAACGGCACCAGAAAAAGGTCTTGATAACCCACAAGTATAGGGGATCGCAACAATTTTTGATAAGTAAGAGTGTCGAACCCAACGAGGAGCTAAAGGTAGAACAAATATTGCCTCAAGTTCTATCAACCACCGATACAACTCTACGCACGCTTGACGTTCCCTTTACCTAGGACAAGTATGAAACTAGAAGTACTTTGTAGGTGTTGTTGGATAGGTTTGCAAGATAATAAAGAGTACGTAAATAAAAAGTAGGGGCTGTTTAGATAAATAAACAATAAAGTAAATATAGCGAGTGTGGAGAAGTGGTGGTAGGAGTTGCGAAATTGCCCCTAAGCAATTGACTACTTTACTAGACCGATAGCAAGTATTATGTGGGAGAGGCCACTGCTAGCATGTCATCCCTGACTTGTATTTCTATGCTCTTATGATTGGAACTATTAGCAAGCATCCGCAAATACTAATGTTCATTAAGGTAAAACCCAACCATAGCATTAAGATATATTGATCCCCCTTCAATCCCGTATGCATCAATTTCTATGCTAGGTTGAAGCTTCTGTCACTCTTGCCCTCCAATACATAGTCCTATCAACATACAACTAACCCTAGGGTGTGATCCACGCGCACAATCATATGATGGGCACCAAAGGACAGCAACATAACCACAAGCAAATTAAATCAATCATAGCAATTCATCAACCACTGATAGGACAAGAAAATCTACTCAGGCATCTTAGGATGGGAACACATCATTGGATAATAATATGAAGCATAAAGCACCATCTTCAAGTAGAGGGTACAGCGGGTTGCGAGAGAGTGGACCGCTGTAGATAGAGGGGGAAAGGTGATGGAGATGTTGGTGAAGATGGCGGAGGTGTTGGTGTAGATCGTGGTGATGATGATGGCCCCCGGTGGCACTCCGGTGCCACCAGAAGCGAGGGGGAGAGAGCTCCCCTCCTTCTTCTTCTTCCTTGACCTCCTCCCTAGATGGGAGAAGGGTTTCCCCTCCGGTCCATGGCCTCCATGGCACGGGAGGGGCAAGAGCTCCTCCGAGATTGGATATGTCTCTCTGTCTCTCTCTGTTTCTGCGTTCCCAGATTCTTCCCTTTCACCGTTTCTTATATTCCCGGAGATCGGTAACTCCGATTGGGCCGAAATTTTGACACGATCTCTATCCGGAAATTATCTTTCTTGCGGCGAAAGAAGGGCACCAGCCGCCTTACGGGGTGGCCACGAGGGTCAGGGGCGCGCCTGACACCCTGGGGTGCGCCCCCTACATCGTGGGCCCCTTGAGCATCGTCTCACGTGGATTCTTCTTCCCAAAAATCATATATATTCCAAAAAAAATCTCCTTCAGTTTTTATTCCGTTTGGACTCCGTTTGATATGGATATTCTACGAAACAAAAAACATGCAACAAACAGGAACTGGCACTGGGCACTGGATCAATATGTTAGTCCCAAAAATAGTATAAAAAGTTTCCAAAAAGTATATGAAAGTTGAATAATATTGGCATGGAACAATCAAAAATTATAGATACGACGGAGATGTATCAAAGACCCGTACGTTAGCTTAGCATATTGATCGTTCAGTTTTATTGCTATTGCTTTCTTCATGTCAAATACATATTCCTTCGACTATGAGATTATGCAACTCCTAGATACCCGAGGAATACCTTGTGTGCTATCAAACATAACAACGTAACTGGGTGTTTGTAAAGATGATCTACAGGTATATCCAAAGGTTTTTGTTGGGTTGGCATAGATCGAGATTAGGATTTGTCACTCCGAGTATTGGAGAGGTATCTCTGGGCCCTCTTGGTAATGCACATCATAAGAAGCCTTACAAGAAAAGGGACTAATGAACTAGTTACAAGATGATGTATTATGGAACGAGTAAAGAGACTTGCCAGTAATGAGATAGAACTAGGTATGTGGATACCGACGATCAAATCTCGGGCAAGTAGCATACCGATGGAGAAAAGGAATGACGTAGGTTGTCATTCCGGTTCGACCGATAAAGATCTTCATAGAATATGTGCATCTAGGTTTCGCTATTAACTATTTACCGGAGAGGTTTGTCGGTCATGTCTGCATAGTTCTCGAATCCGTAGGGTCCACACGCTTAACGTTTGATGACGATTTTGTATTATATTAGTTATGTGATTTGGTGACCGAATGTTATTCGGATTCCCGCATGAGATCACAGACATGACTAGGAGTCTCGAAATGGTCGAGAGGTAAAGATTCATATATAGGACGATAGTATTTGGACACCGGAAGTGTTCTGGGAGTACCGGGTACGTATCGGGTCAGCGGAAGGGGTTCCGGGCAACCCCCAGCAAACTATATGTGCCTAATTGTCACACCCAATATGTGACATTATACTAAAGGGACTCAAAGGTCCCACCAACGATAGAACCGCATATTGACAAGCTTTTGCAAGGTGGATATCATCATATCGTAACATTACATAATATTTGGGATACATACAAAAGGCATACAATGCCACAAGAATACATCAATACATCATACATAGAACAACATCCGACTACGGATGAAACACAAACAGAAGCTCAAATGACATCCACCCTGCTAGCCCAGGCTGCCTACTAGGAACCTATTGTCGGGTAGGGGGTCCCAAATTGGTGGATCTCGTGTAGGGGGTCCCAAACTGTGCATTTGAGGTTGATGGTAACAGGAGACAGGAGACACGATGTTTACCCAGGTTCGGCCCTCTTGATGGAGGTGAAACCCTACATCCTTCTTGATTAATATTGATGAGTATGGGGGTTACAAGAGTTGATCTACCATGAGATCGTAATGGCTAAAACCCTAGAAGTCTAGCCTATGTGATTGTAATTTTTCCTATGGTCTAAACCCTCTGGTTTATATAGACACCGGAAGGACTAGGGTTGTACAAAGTCGGTTACAGAGAAAGGAATCTTCATATCCAAATGCCAAGCTTGCCATCCACGCCAAGGAGAGTCCCATCCAGACACGGGTGAGAGTCTTCGGTCTTTTATCTTGGTAGCCCATCAGTCCAGCCGATGTCCGACAGGCCAGACGCTCGAGGACCCCTTAATCCAACACTCCCTCAGTAGCCCCTGAACCAGGCTTCAATGACGAGGTGTCCTGCGCGTAGATTGTCGTCGGCATTGCAAGGCGGGTTCCTTCTCCGACTACTCCGACAAAGTCTTCGAACACAAAGATCGTGTCTAGATCTGCAAAGAAAGTACCACACACCACCATAGAGAGTATAATATTTCACGAGTCCAATCCACTGACAAATTTTTGCAATGGGACAGTACATCACCCCCCGGTCATTATTTCGAATCATTTTTCGGCCTGCTACTCCATATTTTGAGACGCGGCTTTATTGGCACGTCTTGTCAAGGTGGAGATCGTGCCCCCCTATTGCGGGATTCTCATCAATACAGGTATAGGTAATCCGACCGTGGCATCAGCACGGCTCCTGGGGAATAGGCGAGTTTTATGGCGAGTGGGGAGGCGCTTGATATTCGCTGCCTTTATAAGGAGAGAAGTATTCACATCTTTCACCCACGCCTTCTCTCTTCCCGCCTACCCACTCTCGAGCTCTAGTGCCAAAGTTCTCATCCTTTCCGCCTCAAGAAAGCACTCCAACCATGTCCGGAGCGCAGGGCAAGTGGATGGCCTCCACCGTCAAGGAGAAGGATATCGTCCAACTTCAGGAGGCCGGATATTTGGCCAGGAATATTGCCCATCGGCTTCTTGCTAAGGGACACATCATCCCCACTTCGGAGCCCCATGAGAGGGTCGTGTTCATCCCTCACTTCGTCCGCGGGCTGGGATTTCCTCTCCACCCATTCGTCCATGGACTCATGTTCTATTATGGGCTGGATTTCCATGATCTGGCCCCCAATTCCTTCCTCACCATCTCGGCGTTTATCGTCGTGTGTGAGGCCTTCCTCCGCATCCCCCCCACTTTGGACTGTGGCTGAAGCCCTTCAACGTGAAGCCGAAGGTGGTGGGCGGCGAACATGCAGAATGTGGAGGTGCCATGGTGAGCAAAGTGTCCGACGTCCCGTGGCCCAAAGGCACCTTTGTGGAGACCGTCAAGGGGTGGCAGAAGCTGTGGTTCTACGTCACAAAGCCCTGCGACGCTGCCTAGGCCACGGCTACCGAATTCAATTTCGGGGCCCCAATGCGGCTTACCACCTGGCAGGGGAAGGGCCTGGATTGGTCTTCATCGGACGAGCTGACAATGCTTCAGACACGCATCTAGAGTATGATGGACAAGAACGTCAAGCTTGTTAATGTGATTCAGGTGATGCTATTTCGCTGGATCCTTCCATGGCAGAACTGGGCTTGCCATCTATGGGAGTTCAATCCGGCCAAGCACAAGACCTTGCGTTAATTCTTCGGAACTACACACGAAGATATCTGGAAGGTGCTCTTCAAGGCCAACGAGACATGGCCGGAGACAACCGAGGACTGGGGACACGATCTGGCCCATCCCGCCAGTTCGTTAAGTTTTCCGTGCTTCCAAGGCGAATCCCTGTTTTGCTTGCTCAAGGAGGATCTCCCAACTTCCCTATTTGCCTTTTCAGGGTTGGACAAAGAAGGCGGAGCGGATTCGGTCTTCGGCTTCGCTGCCCGACGAACCAGCCATCCCGCTTTTGACGAAAATGCTGGTTCCGGCACCTTACATGGAGCCGGAGAACAAGGCCAAGAAGAAGGCTAAGGGGACCAGATGAGGCATGCGTCCCAAGGGTGCTTCGGACATGACGTCCGAAGACGCCGAAACTCACTGCACCGTCGAAGACAATGAGGAGGGAGAGGAAGAAGAAAGCAAAGAAGAGGCTGGCCTCCACAAATCTGGAAGTAGAGGCGTCCAAGAAGTAAAAGGCTTCCTGCATAGATAGCTCCACGTGGGACATCGATAGCAGCCTAGAATGGCGCCCTCGAGATAAGCCCCTGGCCGAATCATGAGTATCCAAATACCCTGACGCATTCATATACCTGCTTCTTTACTTCATAATTTTAACATGTCAAATCATGTACTTGTAGTCCGGCTCGTTCTGCCCTTGAGCGATCCTCGTCTTCGGGGAACTCGATGGACCCGAAGGTGATGGACAGCGGGTCCCTTCCAACGGCCTCCTCTCCCAAGGCCATGGACGACATAGGGGTGTTGTCCCGAAGGATCCAGGGCCAGGGAGAGACGCAGGAGGCCGTCAGGACGGTGCCAGAGGGCGAGATCTTGGCCGCCGGACATATGGGGGAGCAGATCCCCATGGAGACTGGCGATGGGGGCCACGTCCAATTCGGCCCCCAGCAGAATACGGTCCCTGAGACCTATACGGCTCCGGAATCCGGCAAGCAGCCTCCCTCATCGGAAGGAGGTGTGCCCACTCTGCCGATGACCTCTGTCCAACTAGAGGCACATGATACTCTACTGGAAGCGCTGCAAAGTGCTTCCATCATCGAGGAACACCATACCCTCATGGGTGCGGTGATTGAGAAGATTCAGTCCGCGAAGAGCGGACTGACCGAAGCCTGCGCAAGCCTTCTAACAGGCTTTGAGGTAAGTGCTGCATTTATGTGAAAAGAAAGTTACACTATAGACTGTAGCCCCTGAGACTCTGTTCGGGGTTCAGAAAGAAAAGCCGAACAGAGGATCACGTAGTTTTTCGCAGGAGACTAACCATGTGTGTCTATGTGAATAAGAAGGCGTCACTGCTAGCCGTGACTTCTCATGCTGCCGAAGTCTCCGGACTGAAGCAGAGGCTGGAACAGACCGAGGAAGAGCTCAGCCGTGCGAAAAAGCAGCTGGAGGATACCCAAGGTATGCAAACATTTTATTCATGCCCAGAAAGTATGAATGTTTTTGTGCTGACCGCAGAGCTGTGATATTTTCGTAGGGGCGGCGACCATGGTGGAGGCCCTCAAGAAGGCACTGGCCGATGCCGAGGAGAGAGCGGTGAAGGAAAAAGCCGCTCGTGAAAAACATGAAGCTAGGGTTAGCGAGGTCCAGTAGGAGCTCCAGGACACTGTGCAGAAATGCGAGTCCTTGGAGCGCCAGAATGCGGACCGAGAGTACGAACTCGCTAAGGCCCACCAAAGCGCACAAGAGGCCTGGGCCGAAGCCCAAGGCACCCTCCGGGAGATCCAGGAGGCCAAGAAGATTGCGGCGGGTAAGGCTTTTATTATGCAAAGAAAGTATGTGATCAAGAGGTACCTCTTACTGACCCGGATTTGGAGTTCTCCAGGGGCGTTTGCGGATTTGCCGCGTAGTGTTTCTGATGCTACAGAATTATTCCAGGCCGAAGAGGGGAGCTCAATGGAGAAGTTGTTCTGGTCGCAATATGTTGCACCAAAACATCCGGTGCCCTTCAGCGACCAGCTAAAACAGTTGGTCGAGCTGCATAGGGTGGCCGAACTAGCCATGAAGGATTTAATAATCCGGCTGTGGCCTACAGAAGCTATACCTGGCAGCTACTTCAGCCTCGTGAAGCTATCCTTGGCTTGACGCCATCAAGCGATCGGTCTGCATAGAAGGTGCGCGGATGGCCTTCGCCCGTGTCAAGATACAATGGGCGAAGATGGACACCGTCAAGCTCGTGACCGAAGGACCGCCCGCGGGCAAGGAGCACCACATGCCCGAGCAGTATTTTGAAGATGTTTTGAAGGGATCCCGCATTATGGTGGAGTAATGTGCTAAGCACATTATTTTTGAATGAATACATTCATGTAATCCCATTCTGTATGATGAAAACAAGGCTCGATATGTAATATAATGCTTTTGCTGTTTGTTTATTTAAAGTTTTACCTCCTGTGAGGCCATTTTATCAAGTCTGTGAGCTGGCCAGTCGTCGGCTTCAGCCGCCACGTAGGTAGTACGGGGGTGTTCGGGATGAATCTAAACACTTTTTATCCAAGAGTTTGGCCCTTAAAGGAGGTGTTTAGCACAAAGAACCAGGCAATCGGACTATGTGGCTTTATTACCCTCACTTAGGGATAGGAGTTTCACAATGAAAATGTAGGTGCAGCCCCTAGTATCCAGACTAGGGTGCTGTAAACACCTGATCGGATAAGAACCGATTCGTCACATAATGCGGGAAAAATCGCTAAAGATTTGAAACCTCCGAAGAGCGGACTGGCTCACGCCGCATCATGACAGTCAGTTTTCGGCTTTCTCTACTGAGGTGCTCATCTGGATAAACCAGGACACAATCGCAGTTGTTCTCCCTTTACTACCCTAGCCGATATAGCGAAACGTAAGGTAGTAAGCACAGGAGCCGGGCAACCCAACTATTGACCAAGGACATGATTCGGAGCCAATGCATATAATGCTAAATTCGGGGTGCTGAACTATACTATAAAAGTGTTCGGACTTGTTGCAATGTGTGGGGCGCAACAAAGCCCCTCGCGAAATACGATGTACCAAGGTGTACGGATGCAAATTAAAATAGCGAAATAAAAAATAAAGTAGTAAGCTAGTACCACATATGTTGGGCCGCAAACTGTTTCCATTATAGTTTTGATTAAGATGTCAAAGCGTACTTGAACCAAAAGTGCGATAAGCAACAGTGGATATTTAACATGCCAAGACCAAGGGGGAGCTGCGTACGGGTCCTGAAAACAGGTAGAATGATCACCAAGAAGGACGTCTAGAGATTCCCCCATACATTTGTGCTACTTATCACCTTGGTGTCTCCGTACTTCGAAAGGACCAATTTATCGGGCCACCGGGAGGGGCATGTGAAAAGAAACCTTAAAAAAGGATAAAAGGAAAAGTAAGCGTATGTGTGTCCCGGGAAGGTCGTGCCGTATTGTGGATCACAATATGTTTATGCCTCTATCTCTGCCCATGGTATTTTTAGTGCGTAGTTATGTACGCGCAGTACGTATGCCGCCACTTGGTCGGGACTGGGACGGAGGTCGAATTGCTAATCAAGCTCCCGACGAGCTAGGCTGTCCTGCCGCAGAGTAGTCCGGACTCGTTTGACAGTGTTCGGGAGCATGGCCACTGAATTAAGGTTTTGCTTGCGAAGGCCGCTCTGTACCTCTGCTGCCAAGGCATCAGTGTGCTCCTCGGTACGGAGGGAGCGCTACGTGTTTCCATTGACTGTTATGACGCCACGTGGTCCGGGCATCTTGAGCTTGAGATAGGCATACTGCGGCACCGCATTGAATCGAGCAAACAAGGTTCGTCTGAGCAGTGTGTGATAGCCGCTGCGGGAGGGGACAATATCAAAGATTAACTCTTTGCTTCGGAAGTTGCCCGGAGATCCGAAGATGACTTCCAATATGATTGAGCCCGAGCAGTGGGCCTCTACACCTGGTATAACTCCTTTAAAGGTAGTTTTGGTGGGCTTGATCCTTGATGGATCGATGTCCATTTTGCACACTGTATCCTGATAGAGCAGGTTTAGGCTACTACCACTGTCCATGAGACTCGTGTGAGGTGGAATCCATCAAATATTGGGTCGAGGACCAGTGCGGCTGAACCGCCATGACGGATACAGGTCGGATGGTCCCTGCGATCAAAGGTGATCGGGCATGACGACCATGGGTTGAATTTTGGGGCGACTGGCTCTATCCATAGACGTCCCTGAGCGCACGCTTGCGCTCCATCTTGGGGATATGGGTAACGTATATCATGTTCACTATTTTGACTTGGGGGAAAACTTCTAATGTCACCCTGGTGTTCGGTGGACGGGGCTCCCCGTCGTCATTCTTGCTTTGCGACCCCTTCTCCTTGTTTTTGGCATTCAATTTGCCGGCCTGTTTGAAGACCCAACAACTCTGGTGAGTATGGTTGGCTGGTTTATCAGGGGTGCCATGGATCTGACATGGACGATCAAGTATGCGTTCCAGACTGGAAGGGCCTCGATTATTCCTTGGAGCCACTGAATCCGGGGTCGGCGCTTGTGCCCTGCTGGAGATCATATGTGTATCCCTGGCGCATACTCGATCGTATGTGTATCCCTAAGCAGTTTTGTCTCTGCCTTTATGGCGATGTAGGGCGGGCTGGTGTTCGGCTTGTGTAGTCGGTTTGTCCCGGCCACGTGGTGGTCGGTCAGCCGCATTGTGCACTCATGGCACAGGCTCCAACGCCTCGTCCTTGAATTGAGGTAGTAATTTATGCTTCGGGTAACTTTTGAGTGGCTCTTGAGGCTGTATTCCTCGGCTTGCTCGGGTAACTCTTGATCAGCTTGAAGCTGTTGCTACTTCTTTTTCAGGCTCCTTGAAGTGGCTATCAGCCGGCGCTTGAAATGCTCCTGCTCGAGAGGCTCCTCGGGCACGATGAAATCCTTGGTGCCGAGGCTCACCTAATCCTCAGAGAGTGGAAGGTAATTACCGTCCTCCGAGTCTTCATGTACGTCTTGTTCATTAGGGCTGACTCGCCCATCTTTCCGTTCATCCTGTTCAGAAGTTGGCTGAACAGGGTCTTCATTGTCTCCGGCATCGTCTAGAGTATTGTTTTCTCCGATGCCGATGTTATTGTCTTTTTCACGGCGTGATTTAAAGTGGCACCGCTGTCGTCGGCGCTTTGGTTGTATCTCAGGAGGTTTATCTTCCACTGGGTCTTCTTTGTTGTCGCCGTTGATTTCTTTGGGTGTGTCCACCATGTACACGTCATAGGAGGAGGTGTCCATCCAGCGCCAGGTAAATGGCAGGTTTTGGGCTTGCTCCTCTTCGGCAGCGTTGTCCATACCGTCGATGTCTCCGGAGTCCTCGTCGAGCATGTCGGTTAGATCTTCGACAGTGGTTATTAAGTGGGAGGTGGGTGGGAAGCGAAATTCCCCATCATCGGCCCCCAGTTCGAACAAGATATAATTCAGTTGTGAGTCCCATGCCAAAGAGAGGGGTTTTAATGATTTTAGCACATCGCCTAAAGGTGAGTGCCAGAAGATATCCACGGAGCTGAATTCAACGACCGGCGCCTGGTAAGGCTCGTCGGACGCGGATGCACGAAGTTCGGAACCAGTGACCGGAGATGAGTCCGGGCGTCCAGTTATGCAGACCTCGCACGAAGTTGGGTCTGTGTGCGGCTCCACCACCGCTGAGTCTGCGGCTTCCGTGGCGGGGTTAAGCTTCCCGTCTTCAGATGGTGCAAGCTGCTCCAAATCCAGGGCCGGAGCGCTTATAGGCGCAATCTCCTGTGCATTGTCTGATGACAGATTTAGGTCATGTTCATCGTGGTGGCAGGGAGCGGCTGCCATGGGCTCAAATCCGTCGAAGATCAAGTCTCCGCAGATATCTGCGATGTAGTTCAAGTTTCCAAACTTTACCTAACGGCCAGGGGTGCAACTGTCAATCTGCTCTAGATGGCCAAGCGAGTTGGCCCGCATTGCGAATCCGCCAAATACGAAGATCTGGCCAAGGAGAAAGACATCCCCCTGGCAGCGTTGTTGTAGATGATGGATGGAGCCATCGAACCTTCTGACGACGGCACATCGGAACTCTAAATTAAAACACCAATGTCAGTGTCAAAACTGGCGCATCTCGGGTAGGGGGTCCCGAACTGTGCGTCTGAGGTTGATGGTGACAGGAGACACGATGTTTACCTAGGTTCGGGCCCTCTTGATGGAGGTAAAACCCTATGTCTTGCTTGATTAATATAGATGAGTATGGGGGTTACAAGAGTTGATCTACGACGAGATCGTAATGGATAAAACCCTAGAAGTCTAGCCTATGTGATTGTAATTGTTCCTATGGTCTAAACTCTCCAGTTTATGTAGACACCGAAGGGGACTAGGGTTGTACAAAGTTGGTTACAGAGAAAGGAATCTTCATATCCGAATGCCAAGCTTGCCATCCACACCAAGCAGAGTCCCATCCGGACACGGTTGAGAGTCTTCGGTCTTGTATCTTTGTAGCCCATCAGTCCGGCCCATGTCCAACAGGCCAGACACCCGAGGACCCCTTAGTCCAAGACTCCCTCATCTATCCCCTGAACAAAGAACAAGCAGAAGAAGAACTCCAACATGAGCAAACATCACTCTCATGTCATGATCATCGCATTACCTGTACCTGCAACTGTTGGTGTAGTAATCTGTGAGCCATGAGGACTCATCAATCCCATTACCATGGGTACCAAGACTAGAAAAGCTTAATGGGTAAGGAAGGGGTAAGGTGGTGAGGTTGCAGCAGCGACTAAGCAATGTACGGTGGCTAACTTACGAGTATACGAGTAAGATGAGAAGCTACGCAAACGGTCGCCAACTAGTAATGATCAATAAGTGATCCTGAACTACTTACGTTCAAACATAACCCAACCGTGTTCTCTTCTCGAATGTACCTAAAAAGAGACAGTCACGGCTACGCACGCAGTTGGTGTATTTTAATTGAGTTTACTTCAAGTCCACTACAACCGGATATTAACTCCCATCTGCCACCTAACCTCGGGTGTCGGTGTCAAAACCTGCGGATCTCGGGTAGGGGCTCCCGAATTGTGCGTCTAAGGTCGATGGTAACAAGAGGCAAGGGACACAATGTTTACCCAAGTTCGGGCCCTCTCTATGGAGGTAATACCCTACTTCCTGCTTGATTGATCTTGATGAATATGAGTATTACAAGAGTTGATCTACCATGAGATTGTAATGGCTAAACCCGAAAAGTCTAGCCTGTCTGACTATGATTATGAAGATCTATGTCTACGGACCTAGCCCTTTGGTTTATATAGACACCAGAGGGATCTAGGGTTACATAAGGTCGGTTACAGAGAAAGGAATCTTCATATTCGGACGCCAAGCTTGCCTTCCAGGTCAAGTAGAGTCCCATCCAGACACGGGTAGAGTCTTCGGGCTTTGTATCTTCACAGCCCATCAGTCTGGCCCATGTCTAATAGATCGGACGCCCGAGGACCCCTTAGTCCAGGACTCCCTTAGTAGCCCCTGAACCAGGCTTCAATGACGAGGTGTCCGGTGCGCAGATTGTCTTCGGCATTGCAAGGCGGGTTCCCCTTTCCGAATACTCCAAGATAGTCTGTGGACGCAATGAACGTGTTTGGATCTGCAACACAAGTACCACACACAACCGTAGAGAATATAATATTGCACGAGTCCAATCCGCTGACAACTTTTTGTAATGTGACATCATGTCTGCTTGGACATCATTTCGAACCATTTTCCATCTGTCGTTCCATGTTTTGAGACACGGTTTTCATAGCATCTTGTCGAAGCAGAGATCATGTCCCCTTATTGCGGTATTCTCATCAATACGGGCGTGGGTAATCAAACTGTACCGTTTACACAGCCCTTGGGAATGGGCAAGTTTTAAGGCGAGTGGGGAGGCACTCGATATTCACTGCCTTTATAAGGAGATAAGGACTCCCTTTTCACCACCCACGCCCTCTCTCTTTCTTTTGCCCTTCCATTCTCGAGCTCTAGTGCCCAAGTCCACATTCTTTCCGCCCCAAGGAAGCACTCAACCATGTCCGAATTTGGAGGGCAAGGCAAGTGGATGGCCTCCTCCGTTAGGGAGAAGGATATCACCAGGCTTCGGGAGGCCGGGTATCTGGCGAAAGAAATTTCCCACCGGCTTCCAGCCAAGGGGCAAATTGTCCCCACCACGAAGCCCAACGAGAGGGTGGTGTTCATCCCTCATTTCGTCCGCGGGTTAGGGTTTCCTCTCCACCCTTTCGTCTGTGGGCTTATGTTCTATTACATGCTAGACTTCCATGACCTAGCCCCGAATTCTTTCCTCAACATCTCGGCATTCATTGTCGTGTGTGAGGCCTTCCTCCACATCCAACCCCACATCAGACTGTGTTTCAAGATTTTCAACATGAAGCCGAAGGTGGTGGATGGCCAGCACGCGGAGTGCTGAGGCGCCATGCTGAGCAAGCTGCCCAATGTCACATGGCCCAAGGGTACTTTTGTGGATACCGTCAAGGAGTGGCAAAAACTGTGGTTCTATATCATAGAGCCCCACGGCACGACCTGGGCCGTGGCTTCCGAATTCAAGTCCGGATCTCCAACGCGGCTCACCTCCTGGATAGAGAAGGGCCCAAATTGGTCTTCGTCGGACGAGCTGATAACACTGCAAACGCACATTCAAATCAAGGTGGACAAAAACATCAAGCTCATCGACATAGTCCAGGTGATGCTGGTTCATCGGAACCTCCCATGCCAAAGCCGAAGCTGCCCCTTATGGGAATTCGACCCGAAGAAGCACCAAACCTTGGAAAGGTTCTTCGGAACCACTCACGAACACGCCTGGAAGTTGCTCTTTAAGGGCAACGAGACGCCGCCGGCCATAGACTCGGACCGCGGGCACGATATTACCCATTCTGCCAATACGGTAAGCCTTTCACGTCTCCAGACGCATCCTCTACTTGCTTGTTTCAAAGAGCATTTCTAAACTTTTTTTTCCAGGTATGGACGGAGAGGGCTGAGCGGATTCAATGTTCCGCTTCGCTGCCCGAGGAACCAGTCATCTCGCTCCTGGTGAAGATCCTGGTGCCGGCTCCCTATAAGGCGCCAGAGAAAAATGACAGGAAGAAGGCCAAGGGGGTCCGGAGTGGCCCCCGCCGCAAGGGAGCTTCGGACGTGTCGTCCGAAGACAAGACTCCCTCCTCCGCCGACGAAGACAATGATGAGAAGGAGGAAGAAAGCACCTCTGCCCCTGATGGAGGGAGGAAGAAGAGGGAGCCTCCACAAATCTGGAGGCGGAGGCGCCCAAGAGGGGGAAGGGTCCCCCTGCAGATAACTCCATGTGGGACATCGACAGTAGCTCGGAGCGACGCCCCCGAAACAAGCCTCTGACCGTGTCGTAAGTACTAAAAACCCGCATATGTCCATGCATCCGGCCTCTCTCGCTTCATAATATGATATGTTAATTTATGCCATTGCATCCCGGCCCACGATAGCTCCATACGATCCTCATCAAGAGGCTCATTGGATTCGAAGGCGATGACCAGAGAGTCACCGCCGGCCGCTCACTGTCCCACGGCCAAGGGCGACCACGAGGTGTTGTCCCAAAAGACCTTCCCCGGCCCAGGAGAGGTTCAGGAGGCCGCCAGGGTGACGCCAGAGGGTGAAACCTCGGCTGCCGGACACATGGGGGAGCAAACCCCCATGGCGACTGAGGATGGGGGCTTTGCTAAGTCCGGGCCCCAGCCGAATACAAGTCCGGAGACCTATACGGCTCTGGATTCCGGCGAGCAACCTCCTTTGAAAGAAGTGGTGTGCCTATTCCGCCGGTGACCTGTGTCCAACTAGAGGCACTGGATAATCTGCTGGAAGCGCTACGAGGCGCTTCCATTGTAGATGAACACCATATCCTTATGGGTATGGTGATTGAGAGGGTTTAGTCCGTCAAGAGCGGACTAACCGAAGCCTGCAGCATCCTGCTGACAAGTTTTCAGGTAAGTGACGCAAAAGAGAAAATCCCAATATAGACAGTAGCCCCTGAGACACTATCCGGTGTTCGAAAAGAAGAGCTGGACAGAGGATCAATTTATTTTCGCAGGAAACTAACTAAATATGTCTTATATGAATAAGCAAGAGTCGTTGCTGGCCGCGACCTCACACACTGCCGAAGTCTCCGGACTAAAGCAGAGACTAGAGCGGGCCGAGGAGGAGCTCGGCCAAGCGAGGAAGCAGCTACAAGACAAGCAAGGTATGTACTGACTGGTTGTATATTCGGAAATAATAAATAATGCATATTGACCATAGTGCCATGATATGCGTAGGAGCGGCGACCGAGGTCGAGGTCCTTAAACAGGCCCTGGTCCAGGCCGAGGAGAAAGCTGCCAAGGAAAAAGCTGCCCGTGAGAAGCACGAGGCCCGGCTTGATGAGGTCTAGCAAGAGCTCCAGGATGCGGTGAAGAAATGTGAAACCTTGGAGCGCGATGTTTTGGCTCAAGAGACCAAACTCGCTATGGCCCGCCGAAGCGTGGAAGAGGCCCGGATTGAGGCCCAGGGCGCCCTCCAGGAGATCCAGGAGGCCAAGAAAATCGCGGAGGGTAAGGCATTTAGTATGCAAAGAAAATATGTGAAGAAGAATTATCTCTTACTAACCCGGATTTGGAGTTCTCCAGGGGCGTTTGCGGATCTTCCGCGTAGTGTGTCTGATGCTGTGGAGTTCTTTCGAGCCGAAGAAGGAAGCTCTACAGAGAAGTTGTTCTTGTCGCAATATCTTGCGCCAGAACATTCGGTGCCCTTTAGTGATCAGCTAAAACAGAAGGTCGAGCTGCATAGGGTGGCCGAACTGGCCATGAAGGATTTGGTAATCTGGCTGTGGCCTACTGAAGCTATACCCGGTAGCTACTTCAGGCTCGTGAAGCGGCTGGTGAATGCCTGCCCTCGGCTAGAAGTCGTCGAGCGGTTGGTCTGCTTCGAGGGCGCGTGCATGGCCTTCGCCTGTGTCAAGGTGTGGTGGGAGAAGATGGACGCCGTCAAGCTTACGACCGGGGGAACACCAGAGGGCAAGGAGCACTGCACGCCCGAGTGGTATTTCGAAGATGTCCTGGAGGGATCTTGTATTGTGATGACACAATGTGCGCAAGACATTATTTTTGAATGAACACATTCACGTTGTCTCTGCCCTGTATGATGAAACAAAGTTGTTATGTAATATACTGTTTGTTATTTAAAAAATTTCACCTCCTGTGCGGCCGTGTTGTGTGAAATCTGTGAGTTGGCCAGTCGTCGGCTTCTACTCCCACGTATGTAGTACGGGGGTGTTCAGGATGTAATCTAAACACTCTTGATCCAATTGTTTGGTCCTTGAAGGAGGTGTTTAGCGCGACGAACCAGGCAATCGGACTATGCGGCTTTAGCACCTTCACTTAGCCATAGGAGTTTGACAATAAAAATATAGGCGCAACCCCTAGTATCCGAACTAGGATGCTGTAAACACCTGATTGGGTAAGTACCGATCCCTCGCGTAACGCGAAAAAAATCTCTAAAGATTTGAGACCTCTGAAGAGCTGACTGGCTCTCGCTGCATCATGACAGTCAGTTTTCGGCATTCTCCACTGAGGTGCTCATCCGGGCAAACTAGGGCACAATCGCAGTAGTTCTCCCTTTACTACCCTAGCCAATATTACGGAATGTAAGGTAGAAAGCACAGGAGCCGGGCAACCCAACTATTGACCAAAGACATGATTCAGAGCCAATGCATATAATGCTAAATTCAGGGTGCCGAACTATACTATAGAAAGTGTTCGGACTATGTTGTCGTGTTGTGGGGTGCTATGAAGCCCCTGGCAAATTGAAACATACCAAAGTGTACGGGTGTTGTTTGATAAAGTTATCAAAAAAAGAAAAGAAAAGAAAAGAAGGGGTAGTAAGCTAGAGCCTTAATATTTGGGCCACAAATTGTTTCCATTATAATTTCATTGGTGTGTTAAAGCGCATTTATACAAGTAGTGCAATAAGAAGAAGGCTATTTAATGTGCCTTAACCGAGGGAGAGCTCCGTGTGGGTCCTGAAAACAGGTAAAGGGATCGTTAAAGAAACCACCTAAAAATTCCCTGGTACATCCATGCTTCTTGCCATCTTGGTGTATTTATCCTTCGAAAAGGACCGATGGTCAGGCCGTCAGGGAAGGCCTGTGGAAAAGAAACCTAAAAAGGAGAAAGAATAAAAAGTGATAGTACGTGTGTCTGGGGGCGGTCGAGCCGTATTGTGTATCACAAGATAGTTATGCCTCTGTCCATGCCCATGGTATTTTGAGTGCATAGTTATGTACGCATGGTACAATTGCTGCCACTTGGTCGGACTGGGACGGAGGCCGAATTGCTACTCGAGCTCTTGACGAGCCGAGCTGTCCGGATGCAGAATAGTCCGGACTCTCTTGACAGTGTCCGGGACGTCGATCACCGAATTAAGGTTCTGGTTGAAAAGGCCGCTCTGTACTTCTGCTGCTAAGGCAGCAGTTTGCTCTTCGGTGCGGAGGGAGCATTCCATGTTTCCATTAACTGTTATGACGCTGCATGGTCCGGGCATCTTGAGCTTGAGATAAGCGTAGTGTGGCACCGCGTTGAATCGAGCAAATGCGGTTAGTCCAAGCAGTGCGTGATAGCCGCTGCGAAAGGGGACGATATCAAAGATTAACTCCTCGCATCAGAAGTTGTCCGGGGATCCAAAGACAACCTCTAGTGAGATTGAGCCCATACAGCGGGCCTCTACACCTGGTATGACTCCATTAAAGGTAGTCTTTGTGGGCTTGATCCGTGATGGGTTAATGCCCATTTTGTGCACTTTATCCTGATAGAGCAGGTTGAGGCTGCTGCCATCATCCATTAGGACTCATGTCAGGTGGAACCCATCAATTATTGGGTCCAGGACCAGTGCAGCTGAACCACCGTGACGGATACTGGTTGGATGATACCGACGATCGAATGTGATCGGGCATGATGACCATGGATTAAATTTTGGGGAAATTGGCTCAATCGCGTAGACGTTCCTGACCGGACTTAGAGCCACTGAATCCGGCATTGACCGCTGAGCCATTAAATTTGGGGAAACTAGCTCAATCGAGTATGCGGTCCAAGCTGGATGAGCATGAATTGTTCTTTTTAAACGACTTCTTCCGCTGATTGGACTTAGAGGCACTGAATCCGGCATTGGCCGCCGTATCATCGGTGTTGTCATTGTTGTTTCGACGCTTGTGTCTGTTGCCTCAGGATTTGTCATTGCTATTTCTGGCTTCAAAGGTGCCGGCGTTGCTTGCATTGTTTTTGCTATGTGCCAGCCAACTATCTTCACCCGCACAAAAGCGGGTTATGAGTGTCGTGAGGGCTGCCATGGACTTTGGCTTTTCTTAGCCGAGGTGGAGGGCGAGACATTCGTAACGAATGCTATGTTTAAAGGCCGCTAGGGCTTCGGCATCCCGACAGTCGATGATCTGGTTCTTTTTGGCTAGGAACCTAGTACGGAATTTCCTGGCTAACTGTCCGGCCTGTTGAACTATACAGCTTAAGTCATCGGCATCTGGTGTCTGGACTTATGTACCTTGGAAGTTGTCATAAAAGGCGTCTTCCAAATCCTCCCAGCTGCCAATAGAGTTTTCGTGCAGACTGTTTAACCAGTGTCGAGCTGGACCTTTAAATTTTAACAGGAGGCATTTGATGGCGTGGAGGTCATCTCCGCGGTCCATATGGATATGGAGAAGAAAATCCTCAATCCACACCGCGGGACCAGTTGTTCCATCGTATGATCTAATATTGACGGGTTTAAACCCTTCTGGGCATTCATGCTCCATTACTTCGTTAGTGAAGCAAAGAGGGTGTGCGTCGCCTCTATATCGGGCCACATCGCGGCGTAGCTCCGATTGAGTCCATCTGTGGTTTTCGGCCTGCGCATGATTAGGCTTGTCACGTCCGAATAAATAGCCGTCATCACGCGTCGGGGCACATCCTCGCGATCCGTAGATCGATCTGGTATGTCCTGCTCTATTATCCAGGTCCTGCCGAAGGTCACATGTATAACCATGACCTATTTTATCTCTGCATTTACGATGAGGCGGGCGGGATGGTGTTCAGTTTGAGTTGCCATTTTATCCCGACCACATGGCGGTCGGTCTGCCGCATTGCGCGATGATGGTACGGGCTTCGGTGCCTCGTCGTCGAACTGAGGTAGCAATTTGCGCTTCGGGTAGCTTTTGGCTGGGCGCTTGAGGCCGTATTCTTCGTCTGCTAGGACATTGGTCCATCTATCATTGAGCAGATCTCGGTCAGCTTGAAACTGTTGCTGCTTCTTTTTCAGGCTCTTTGAAGTGGCTATTAGCTGGCACTTAAAGCGCTCCTGCTCGAGAGGTTCCTTAGGTAGGATAAAATCCTCGTTGCCAAGGCTCACCTCCTCCTCGGAGGGTGGGAGATAACTACTATCCTCCGAGTCTTCGTTTATGGTCTGTTCATTAGGGCTAACCTGCCCATCTTCCCAATTGTCCTGTTCGACAGTTCGTTCGTCGGGATCTTCTCTGTCTTCGGCACCGTCCGGAGTGTTATCATCTCCCAGGCCGGTGTTGTTGTCTTTTTCACGACGCGACTTAGAGCGGCGCCGCTGACGCCGGCGTTTTGGTTGTATCACAGGAGGTTCGTCCTCAGCTGGATCTTCTTTGTCATCATTGTTAGTTCTTTTAGGTGCATCTACCACGTACACGTCGTAAGAAGAGGTGGCCGTCCAGCGTCCGGTAAACGGCAGGTCTTGGCCCCGCTCCTCATTGGCATCATCGTCCATACCGTTGATGTCTTCGGAGCCGTAATCGAGCATGTCGGTTAAGTCTTCAACAATGGCTATGAAGTGGGCGGTGGGTGGGAAGCGAAATTCTTCATCATCAGCCTCCAGTTCGACCCAGATATAATTCGGCTGTGAGCCCCACACTAAGGATAATGCTCTTAACGAGTTTAACACGTCACCCAAAGGCGAGTGCCAGAAGATGTCCGCGGAGCTGAATTCGACGATCGATGACCGATCAAGATCGACGTACGCGGACGCACAAGGTTCGAAACTTGTAGCCGGAGACGAGTCCATGGTTTCAATGACACAGATGTCACTTGAAGTTAGGTCTGTGTGCGGCTCCAACGCTGCTGAGTCTGCGGCTTCCGCGGTGGGGTTGAGCTTCCCGTCTTCGGATGGCGCAATCTCCTCCGAATCTGAGGCCAAAGCAACTACAGGTACTATCCTGGGTATGGTCCTATGACAGATTTATGTCAGGTTCATCGTGGTGGCAGGGAGCAGCTACCGTGGTGTCGAATCCGTCGAAGGTCACGTCTCCATGGGTATCCGTGATGTAATTCAAGCTTCCAAATCTGACCTGATGGCCAAGGGTGTAGCTTTCGATCTGCTCCAGATGGCTAAGCGAGTTGTCCCGCAGTGCGAAGCCGCCGAATACGAAGATCTGTCCGGGGAGGAAGACTTTTGTTTGGACAGCGTTGTTGTAGATGGTCGAAGGAGCCATCAAACCTTTTGACGACGGCACTGTAGAACTCTCATTGAAAGCACCGATGTCGGTGCCAAAACAGGCGGATCTCGGGTAGGGGGTCCCGAACTATGCGCCTAAGGTCGATGGTAACAGGAGGCAAGGGACACAATGTTTGCCTAGGTTCGGGCCCTCTCTATGGAGGTAATACCCTACTTCCTACTTGATTGATCTTGATGAATATGAGTATTACAAGAGTTGATCTACCACAAGATCGTAATGGCTAAACCCTACAACTCTAGCCTGTCTGACTAGGATTATGAGGATCTATGTCTACGGACATAGCCCTCCGGTTTATATAGACACCGGAGGGATCTAGGGTTACATAAGGTCAGTTATAGAGAAATGAATCTTCATATTCGGACGCCAAGCTTGCCTTCCATGTCAAGGAGAGTCCCATCCGGACACGGGTAGAGTCTTCGGTCATTGTATCTTCACAACCCATTAGTCCTGCCCATGTCTAATAGGTCAGACGCCCGAGGAACCCTTAGACCAGGACTCCCTCAGCGGGCACGGCTCTTGAAAGTTTAAACCCTGCAGGGGTGTCCCAACTTAGCCCATGACAAGCTCATGATCCGGGGAGACAATCCTCCATCGTGACCCTCCGATCAGACTCGGAATCCCGGTGCACAAGACATTTCGACAATGGTAAAACAAGTCCAGGAAGACCTCCCAATGCACTAACCTAGCCTGATAGGAGTTGTGCAATATAGTTCTCAGGGTACACGGGATAAGCGAGGCGTACGAGATCCAAATACCCCAAGTTTCCTAGGGGCGGTCCCGCACGATGCTCTATTTGGGACCAATACCAACAGCACTAGCCCCCCTGTATGTAGAAATCCTCGGGTTCATGATGCCCTATGCCAATTAACTATTAGGTTCAAGTATTATTATGTCAAATGTTAAAACCAACATTGGGCCTTGCTGGAAGAGTTTTATTCAAAGTGAACTGTTAAGAGGGGCCCATAAACCCTCATCCTGTTAGGGACGCAAAATCAAGGAACATAACACCGGTATGACGGAAACTAGGGCGGCAAGAGTGGAACAACACACCAGGCATAAGGCCGAGCCTTCCACCCTTTACCAAGTATATATTGATGCATTAATAAAATAAGAGGTATTGTGATATCCCATGAAATCCATGTCCCAACATGGAACAACCTGCAACTGCACCTGCAACTAGCAACGCTATATGAGGGGCCGAGCAAACCGGTAACATAGCCAAACAACGGTTTGCTAGGAAGGGTGAAAAGGTTAGGGGTTATTTCATGGCAATTTGGGAGGCTTGATAAACAAGTGGTAGGTAGCGCGACATAGCGACAGCATCAAGACAACTAGCATAGCAAAGATAGTAGTGAGATCCAAGGTGACGGTCATCTTGCCTGAAATCCCACTAGGAAGAAGACCGAATCCATGAAGAAGATGAACCAACATAGTCGAACGGATCCTCACAATTGCAACGTACAAAGAACCATCAAGAAGAAGTACAACCGTAAAGAAGCAAACAACACGGTAAACAACCATCACATAAACATGGCATGATGAACAACCAAGTATGATGCATGTCCGGTTTAATGATTCATGGCATGGCAAAGTGCAACAAAGAATACTACAAGTTAAGTGGAGCTCAATATGCAACGAGTTTCACATTGACGAAACACCACATTAAAATATTTAGTTCACTCATGTTTAGGTACCCAACAATATTAAATGTTGTTAAACATGGCAAGAGGTGAAGCATAAGTAAACTACACATTTAGGCAAGTTTAAATGAGGCCGGAGACAACAAACAACAATTCTGGAAAATCCTCATATGCAATTTACGAATTGGTACTGTTCTGCCCTAAACCATATTTTAGAGTTGTTAAACATGCAAAGTGATGCCACCATGTTAAACTATGCATTTTTCTTTCCCATTTACATATAAAGTTTATTTAATTTGAAGCTATGGTTAATTAGTTATTAAATAAATCATTTTAGCATGGCATTTGAGAAAATTTAATCAAACAAAATTTTAAACATTTGAAACATAGATGAAAGTTGCAGAATATGAAAGTACATGAAATTATAATCATTTTGCATATATAGTTTGTTTTAATACGATGCAAGATTTGTGAGATATGACTTCCATGAAACTTAGGCTTTGAGAATGGTTGTTGATTATCGGGCTTTGAACGAAGTGACAATCAAGAACAAGTACCCACTACCGATCATCAATGATCTGTTTGACCAGTTGCAAGGATCTAAAGTATTCTCCAAGATCGATCTTCCATGAGGATACCATCAGTTGAAGATCCGAGAACAGGATATACCTAAGACAACTTTTACCACAAGGTATGGGCTATATGAGTACACGGTCATGTCATTTGGAATGATTAATGCTCCTGCCAATTTTATGAGTATGATGAACAAGGTGTTCATGGAGTTTTTGGATAAGTTTGTTGTGGTGTTCATTGATTGTCGGTGGAAACGACACCTATGGGGTCACTGGAATCCCTTCTACGGTTGGCGAGCACGAGGTTGTGCAAAGAGCGGGTCTGACAGGAAGCACACGGATCGTTTACCTAGGTTTGGGCCGCGAAGATGGTAATACCCTAGTACTGCTTTGGTGGATGTATTTGAGTGTGTTCTTGTGTTCTTGAGCTAGCTACGGGGTGCAACTTGCCCAAAAAAGCCGAATCCCTCTCCTGGTCACCTGGGGCCTCCTTTTATAGGAAAAAGGGGTCGCCACAGTGGCACACAGGAGGTGGAAAGCTCTACAGTCGATGAGCCTATCCTCTGGGACCGTCGGACAAACGCATTTAATGTGCTGCCGACGTGCCCCCCTTGCATTATTGGGGACGCCAGGGAAGCACATCCCAGCCGTTGCTGCCTCTCCTATCCCCGACACGCGTCCGAGCTGACGAGGCATTGCGGCGCCACATTGGTTGGCTGCTGGGCTGGCGCGGTGGTGGAGCCTTCATGAAGGGTCGCATGCCACGCAGGTGCTTGATGAGTCGGTGTAGAAGCCGCCCGTCACCATGCAGGTGCCTGCCAAGCTGGTTGAGCTAGTAGCTGCTTGGGGATGGTGGTGGAGTCTTGGCTGGCACGGTCCTGGTAGTGGCCCTGCTGATGCCCTCGGCAAGGGTCTTGCTGTGGCATTGCAGTCGTCCCCGGCAAGGTTCTTGCCGCGGGTCTCGTTGATTTCCTTGGCTAGGATCCCTCCGAGGGTCACCGTCTTCTAGTCCTCATCTGATCTCACATGTTTATGATCTTGACGAAGATTTGCATGCCACCACAGTGGCGCCTCCCGATCCTTGGTTCCAGTGTAGTTGGTTGGGATGGATCTTGTGGGCTCAAGGGTGGCTTTCTCCGCTGGCATCGGGAAAGTTGCCCCGGCAAGGCTCTTGCCGGGGCTGAGGAGGCTGCCTCGGCAAGGATCTTGCCGAGGGAGTTCATCTTGCCCTCTTGTTCTCCTGCGCTTCTGGTCTTGGCCTTGCCTTGGTTGTCTCGTGCTTCGGCTTCTCTTCGGCTTACCTCCTCTGCCCTGCTAAGTGTGGCTGTGGCGCGCGGCTCTGACTTCCCGTGCACAAGTAAAGGGGTCAAAAGAAGAGCCCCTACTTTTGTACACCGACAGGAGCCCCCGGACCTAGGCCACACATAAGCGCGCCGCATAGTTGGGCCAGGACCAGAATGGTGCGCAGGCAGGTGGGGCGGATTTTATTGCAATAACTTCTCGTCTGCTGCGCTTCCCCATGACCAGCATTGAACATGCGAAGTGGAGGGTCGTGCGTGACATGGGGGTCATGCGTGGGGTGGTTTCTGCACGGATGTGTCACATCATGGTAAAGAGGTGGCTCGTGCCTTCCCTGTAAAAAGGAACGACCACGGGCGCGCTGCTCATTTACCCCCTGTGTCTTCTCCAATCTCGTAACCGCCGTCCCTTCCTTCTTCTTCCTGAAGCCCCTGCTCTTTCTCTCCGTCCCCGCATTTTCGCTGCCCTTTCCCTTCCACCTTTCGCAGCCGCCATGGCGCCCAAGACTGGCAAGGGCAAGGGAGCGGCCAAGGACACCGGAGGGGCGGAGCCGCCGGAGAATGAGTTGGCGGCGCGGCGGATGCATCTTGCCTACTTTCCCTCGACGGTCGACACGGCCCACCTCTGGGACACCTTCAAACTGCTGTGGGGGGGGGGGTCAAGACGGGGGGTGGGAGAAACGAGGGGGCATCCTACCACGCGTGTCATCCCTGCCAACTGCGGTGAAGCCGTCCCGAATCGGTATCCATTCTTTGTCGATTACTTTTCCTGCGGCCTCTGCCCCCCTTCTCCGATTACTTCAATGACATCATGCATACCTTCAGCTTCCACCTCCCGGATTTCATCCCAAATGCCGTGGCGTGTATGGCTCCTTTCACCCATCTTTGTGAGGGCTTCGTCGGAGTGCATCCCAACATTGTGCTCTTCCGCCACTACTTCTTCCCTCGGATCCTGAAGGGAGGCGCCATCTCTAGTAGTGTCGCCTGGATCCCGATGTACAAGGGGACATACCCGGAGGGCGCTCAGAAGGAGAGGTGGGAGGAGTGGCGGGGCCGGTGGTGTTGGATTGAGGAGGATGATCCACAAGAATTCTTCCGGGTTCGCCAGGCGCCGCCGGTTCGCGGAAACGACTGCAGCAATGTCGATGCCGACGACGCGAAGCTCATGGTCGCCACCACCAGGATTCTTCGCCTCACCGAGGCCGGGATCACCCTTGAGATGATCGGGGCGGATTTCATCCGCCTCCGAATCGCTCCGCTGCATAACAAGGGGAGGCCGGCCTGGCTCTTCACGAATGCGGCCGATATCATGAGGCTTCGCCCCAGCCTCGATCACAACCTCGCGGTCATGGGGTATGCCCACTTTTGCTAGCGGCTCTTCCAGCTTGACGTGAACCGCGACGGCAAGGCCGAGAGGTCCGGCAAGGCCACGAAGGCCGGCAAGGTCGCCAAGGGGCCCTTGTTTGGGTTGCCGGCAGGGGTGGTCCTGCAGAGCAATAACTCACATCGAACGACATCATCGCCATGATGTCGGAGTTCAACGTGCATGGCCTCATCCCAAATCGGGCCGAGCTGCCAGAGGATCAAGTGCAGGAGTTCTTTGACACACTGGAGGAGAAGTACATCCACGACGAGCCGCGGCTCATCCAGGACACCACCCAGGCGGAGCTGGACTACATCGCCACTAGGGTGGCGGAGGCGGAGCTCGCCAAGGAGGCCGACAGCGCCAGTGGCGTGGAGGACAAAGCTGCAGCGGCCAAAGAGGAGAGGGAGCTCGCCCAGTGGGCGGAGTCCACTAGGGAGGCTAGTACCGCCGGCACCGGGGCCCCTTTTATTGAAGACGACGACGGCGAGCCGTCCGAGGAGGAGGCTGAAGCTGTTGAGCCCCCAGCCAAGGGGAAAGGGCGTGTATTGCGGCGGGCCATCTCCAGAGAGCCGATCCAGTCTGGCAGGGCCGTACAGCCGCAACAAACCCTGGAGGCGCGCATGCGTCAAACGAGGGCCGCGGCTGCGGGCAAGGTGGTGAAGGCAGCGGTGGCGAACAAGAAAGCAGCTGCCCCTTCTCCGTCCAAGCGTTCCCCAACTCCACCTGCTTTCCCTCCTCCTGCAGGTGACGACACGGAGGTCTTCTTCGACCACAGGTCTCTTAGCTCGAGGAGGAAGAGGAAGGCAGCGGAAGAAGAAGCGAAGGATGAGTAAGTGCCTCGACTTATGTCATCTCTGTCCCTTCGAACCGTGATTCTTTTTGTGACATGTCTTCATCTTGGTAGGGATGCAGAGACACTAGCCAGAGGGTGAAGACGGCCAGGTCCTCGGCGGGCACCTCAAGGGCACCACTGGTGGTGGTGAGCAGCCCGGACAGAAGCCCTCGGAGCAGCCCCGAGCATAAGTTCACCACTCGCCCCTCATCGACGTGCGTGTTGGGGTGTCGGTGTCAAAACCGGTGGATCTCGGGTAGGGGGTCCCGAACTATGCGTCTGAGGCGGACGGTAACAGGAGGCGGGGGACACGATGTTGTACCCAGGTTCGGGCCCTCTTGATGGAGGTAAAGCCCTACGTCCTGCTTGATTGTTCTTGATAATATGAGTAGTACAAGAGTTGATCTACCACGAGATCGGAGAGGCTAAACCCTAGAAGCTAGCCTATGGTATGATTGTATGTTGTCCTACGGACTAAAACCCTCCGGTTTATATAGACACCGGGGGGCTAGGGTTACACAGAGTCGGTTACAAGGAAGGAGATCTACATATCTGTATTGCCAAGCTTGCCTTCCACGCCAAGGAGAGTCCCATCCGGACACGAGACGAAGTCTTCAATCTTGTATCTTCATAGTCCAACAGTCCGGCCAAAGGATATAATCCGGCTGTCCAGATACCCCCTGATCTAGGACTCCCTCAGTAGCCCCTGAACACGGCTTCAATGACGATGAGTCCGACGCGTAGATTGTTTTCGGCATTGCAAGGCAGGTTCCTCCTCCGAATACTTCATAGAAGATTTTGAACACGAGGATCGTGTCCGGCTCTGGAAAATAAGTTCCACATACCACCATAGAGGGAATAATATTTACACAAATCTAATCTGCTGACGTACCCCGTAGTGTGGCATCACACCACAACTAGGTCTTTATTCGAATCATTTTTCATAACCAATCTCAGCGTGTTTCGCGAGGCAGTTTCCTTGGCACGTCTTGTCGAAGCAGAGATTGTGTCCCCTTATTACGGGATTCCCATTAATACGGATGTGGGTAACCCAACCGCGCCATCAATTACGGCACTTGGGGGGATAAGCGAGTTTTACCAAGCTGGTGGGGGTGCATAGTTTCGTCCGCCCTTATAAAAGGATAAGGTCTCACCTTTTTCTACCCACGCCTTCTTCCTCCTTGCTCATCCATTCTCGCGCACTCGAGCTCCAGCACCCAAGTCCACATTCTTCTCCCCAACTCTCTCCAAACATGTCCGGAGCGGGAGGCAAGTGGATGGCCTCCTCCGTCACAGAGGGACAAATCAAAAAACTACGTGGAGCCGGATACTTAGCCGCGGATATCGCGCACCGGCTACCAGCCTTGGGGCAAATCGTCCCTACGCCGGAACCCCATGAAAGTGTGGTTTTCCTCCCCCACTTCGTCTGTGGACTGGGGTTTCCCCTCCATCCATTCGTCTGCGGCCTCATGTTCTATTATGGGCTGGACTTTCATCATCTGGCCCTGAATTTCATCCTCAACATCTCGGCGTTCATTGTCGTGTGCGAGGCTTTCCTCCGCATCCGGCCCCACTTCGGCCTATGGCTGAAGACCTTCAATATCAAGCCGAAGGTAGTAGGCGGCCAACAAGCGGAATCTGGCGGAGCCATGTGGGCAAAATGCCCAACGTTACATGGCTCGACCATAAAGGGGTGGCAATCAGGGTGGTTCTAGATCACCGAGCCGCGCGACACCAACTGGGTGGCGGCCCCCGAGTTTCGATCCGGAATCCCCACGTGGCTCACTTCCTGGAAGGAGAAGGGTCTGTCTTGGGGCTCATCGGTGGAGCTGGACGGACTCCAGAAGTGTATCCGGAAGATGACAGGCAAGAAACTTAAGCTTGTCAACATACTCCAGGTCATGCTCTTCCGCCGGATCCTCCCGTGTCAACAACGGGCTTTCGACTTATGGGAGTTCGACCCGGCCGAGCACCAGACTCAGCGCGAGCTCTTCGACACAATGCATAAGGACGTCTGGAAGGTGCTATTCAAGGGCGTCGAGGTCCCCCCTTCTCTTACCGAGGACCGCGGGCTAAGCATGAAGTGCCCTGCGAATCCGGTAAGCTCTGTGCATAGGGTATTTATTTCCCATAGCTTAACCATGTGCGGGATCTGATCTCCCATGCCTTTGACAGGACTGGGTGGAGACATCGGAAGAGATTAACTGTCCGGCCCCTCTGCCCGAAGACCCCACAGACGCTCTCCTAACGGAGATGCGGAATCCTGCTCCTTATGAGGTGCCGGAGAAGACCAAGAAGAGGGCCACGGGAACCTGAAAGTGTTCCTGGCGCCAGGTGGTATCGGACACATCGTTCGATAACTCCGAGACGCACTCCTCCCATGAAAACGAGGAGAAGGAAGATGAAGATTCTCCCCCTCCAGTAGGGGTAGACAAGAAAAGGAAGGTTGTCCCAACCGGGGAGGCCGAAGGGTACAAGAAGGGAAGGACTCTCCTTCCTGACTATTCCACCACCGCCTCCTACGGCGAAGACAAGTGGCTGCTCAGGGCCAAGCCCCTAGCGAAGTCATAAGTATTCGGATACCAGAGTAACTCATAGCATACTTTTGTTGCACTGCCTCTCCTAACATCGAATATGATTATGCAGTCCGCCCCAAGCCCGTATCGACGTATCATCGTCGGACGGTTCCTTGGACTCGTCGGACATGAATAGTGATACTCTTCCAACCGCCTCCTCTCCTTGGCCTATGGACAATGCCGAGGTATTGCCTCAAGGGGCACCGAGCCGAGGGGAGATAGTCCCGGAGGCGCCTCAAGGCTACCTTCCGGACTCCAGGAGCAAAGGGAGCAAGGCTCCCACGGGCTCCAAGTTCGGCCCTCAGCTGGACACCGCGCCAGAACCTCTAGTGGTTCCGGATTCAGGCAAGCAGCCCCCTTCCAAGAGGGGGATGCTGTCCGTGCCGGTGACCTCTGTCCATCCAGAGGCACCGGATGACATGCTGGGAGCGCTTCGTGGCGCTTCCATTGACGAAGAAAACCGCACCATTATGAGTGCGGTGATCAAGAAGGTTCAGTCCGCCAAGAGCGGACTGACTGAAGCCTGTGCCAGCCTTCTAACAGGCTTTGAGGTAAGTATTTAAAATATAGGAAAAATATTACCGCATAGACAGTAGCCCCCGATGCTCTGTTTGGTGTTCACAAAGAAAAGCCAAATAGAGGATCAAATAATATCGGCAGGAGTCTAATGTAAGTATGTCTGTATGCGTATGCAGGCTTTGCTGCTGACCTCTGTCGCACTGACTGTGGAGGTCGCCGCACTGAAGCAGAACCTCGAGCGGTCCGAGAAAGAGCTCGGCCTTGCAAGAGGCAGCTTGAAGAGAACAAAGGTAAGTAATACCTTGTCTATATAAAAAAGAAAATGTGGTTGCGAAATGATAGGATAATCATGAATGTGCCAGGGGCCACGACCGAAGTGGCGACCCTGAAGCGAGCGTTGTCCGAGGCCGAAAACAAAGCAGTCAAGGAGCTCACCGAGCGGGAGAAACAAGAGGCACCGGTGGGCAAGGTGCAGCAAGAGCTCCAGGCTCTCGTGAAGAAACACGAGACTTTGGAGCTTGACTCGAAGATGCGAGAGTCTGAGCTTGCTGCGGCCCTCGAGAGCACAAAGCATGCCAAGGCTGAAGCCCAAAAGGCCCTCCAGGAAATTGAGGCGATGAGGAAGATAGCGGCGGGTAAGGCATTCAGTATGCAAAGCAAGCATGTGAAAGTAAATTACTTGTTACTTACCCGAGTCCGGAGCTCTCCAGGAGCATTCGCAGATTTGCCCCGCAGCGTGTCGGATGCCGCGAAATATTACTAGGCCGAGGAGGGAAGCTCAACGGAGAAGTTGTTCTGGTCTCAGTATACTGGGACCGAACACCCGACGCCTATGAGCGACCAGCTGAAGCAACTGGTCGAGCTACACAAGGCGGCCGAATAGGCCATGAGGGGCCTTATAGTCCGGATGTGGCCTGGCGACTCCCTTCCCAACAGCTACTTCGGCCTGGTGAGGCGGCTTGTGGATGCCTGCCCACGGCTGGAAGTCATCAAGCGGTCCGTCTGTATCGAAGGTGCCCGCAGGGCTTTTGCCCGTGCAAAGGTGCACTGGGCCAAGATGGACGCCGAGAAGCTGGTGAAGGAGGGGCCGCCGCAGGGCAAGGAGCATCGCAAACCCGAAATGTATTATGAGGGTGTCCTGAAGGGTGCCCTTCTTGTGGCGAACGAGTGTACGAAGGATGTAATTTTTGAATGAACTTGCTCGTGTGATCCTGTATTATGAAAACTTGTTCATATGCGCTATGCAACGCTTGTTTGAATTTAAAATATTACCTTCTATGCGGATGTTTATTAAATCTGAGAGATGGCCAATCGTCGGCTTCTGCCCCCATGCCATGAGTGCTGGGGTGTTCGAGATAAATTTGAGCACTCTTTTTCCCATAGTTGGGTCCTTCGAGGGAGGTGCTCAGCACAATGAACAAGGCAATCGGACTATAATGCTTTATCACTCTCACTTAGCCATAGAAGTCTACAGTTTTAAATTTTGGCGAAGCCCCTAGTATTCGGAAGGCCGATTTCGAGGCGCTATACACGCCTTAAGCCGGACAAAGCCGACTCCTCGCTCTAAGCGGCATAAGTCTTTAGGGACTCGAGACCTCTCAAACAGCGACCAGCTCTCGCCTTATCATGACAATTAGTTTTAGCTTTCTCTACTGAGGTGCTTGCCCAGATGAACCGGGGCACAATCGCAGTAGTTCTCCTAGTGCTACCTTAGCCGATATAGCGGAACGTAAGGTACCAAAACATGGGAGCCGGGCAAACCCAACTATTGACCCAAGACATGATTCGGAGCTGATGCATATAATGTTATAAGTTCGGGGTGCCGCACTGTTGAAAGTGTTCGGACTTCTCCGTATTATGGGGTACGCTTAAGCCCCTGGCATATTGGTCGTACCAAAGTGTACAAGTGCTGAATGTTGTGAATGAACATATATATATATAAAGGAATAGAGAATGTGGTAATAGTCTAGTGCTATGCATTGTTTATTCAAAAAGGTGCATCGAAGCAGAATGATACAAGTAGTGCGATAAGCAAAAAGTAGGACTATTTGACATGTCCCCTCCAAGGGCAACCTGAGGAATGGTATTTAAAGCAAGTATTTCACTCGTTATCAGAGACCACCTGGGAGTTCCGTGGTGCAACATAGCTTTCTGCCTCCTTGGTTGTTGCATCGTGTGTCCGGCAATCATACTGCCGGACGGGGTTTCCAGAGATTAAAGTCCTGAAAGAGAGAAAAATAACAAAGCGGGAAGCCCCTAGTGCGGTTGAGCCGCGTCTTGGTGTGTGCCGTAGTCGTGCCCCCCTCCCCACTTGTGCCCATGGTATTTTCAATGCGTAATTATGCACGCGTGGCACAGATTTCGCCATTTGGCTGGGACTGGGGTGGGGGCCGTATTGCTATGCGAGATTGGAACGTTCCAGGCGGTCTTGTTGCCGATTAATCCAGGCGCGCTTGAAGGTGTCCGGGTCTTTAATCGCCGAACTGGTGGATTGCCTTAAGAGGTTGCTTTGCGCTTCTGCTGCGAGGGCTGCAATGTGCTCCTCCGTGCGGAGAGAGCGCTCTGTGTTTCCATTGACTGTGATGACCCCCGAGGTCCTGGCATCTTGAGCTTGAGATATGCATAGTGCGGTACCGCATTGAATCTCGCAAATGCGGTTCGCCTGAGCAGTGCATGATAGCCACTGCAGAACAGGACTATATCGAAGATTGACTCCTCCTTCGGAAGTTATCCGGGGATCCAAAGACCACTTCCAGTGTGACTGAGCTTATGCAATGGTTCTCTACACCTGGTATGACGCCTTTGAAGGTCATTTTTGTGGGTTTGATCCTTGAGGGGTCTATACCCATTTTGCGCACTGTGTCCTGATAAAGCAGGTTTAGGCTGCTGCCGCCGTCCATAAGGACTCGAGTGAGGTCAAATCCGTCGATGATTGGGTCTAGGACCAGTGCGGCGAATCCGCCATGAAGGATACTAGTGGGATGGTCCCTGCGATCAAACGTGATCGGATAGGAGGACCATGGGTTGAACTTTGGGGCGACTGGCTCCAACGTATATACATCCCTTAACGCACGCTTCCGCTCCCTCTTGGGGATGTGGGTTGCGTATATCATGTTCACGGTATGCACTTGTGGGGGGGACCTCTTCTGCCCTCCGGTGTTCGGCTGTCGAGGCTCTTCCTCATCATCGCTATGTAGCCCCTTATCTTTGTTTTTGGCGTTTAACTTGCCGGCCTGCTTGAACATCCAACATTCCCTGTTGGTGTGGTTGACTGGCTTGTCGGGGGTGCCATGTATTTGGCACGAGCGATCGAGTATACGGTCCAAACTGGATGGGCCCAGAGTGCTTCTTTTGAATGGCTTTTTCTGCTGACCGGGTTTAGATCCTCTGAATCCGGCATTGACTGCCGTATCCTCGGTATTGTCGCTATTGACGCGGCGCTTATGTTTGTTGCGACGTGAACTGCCATTGCTATCCTTGATATCTAAAGTACCGTGGTTCTTTGATATGTTATTGTTGTGAGCCAGCCAGCTGTCTTCTCAAGCGCAAAAGCGGGTTATGAGTGCCGTGAGGGCTGCCATAGATTTCGGCTTTTCCTGGCCAAGGTGACGGGCGAGCCACTCGTCGCAGATGTTGTGCTTAAAAGCTGCTAGGGCCTCTGCATCCGGAAAATCGACGATTTGATTTTTATTTGTCAGGAACCGTGTCCAGAATTGCCTGGCCGGTTCCTATGGCTGCGGAATTATGTGGCTCAAGTCATCGGCATCTGGCGGTCGCACATAAGTGCCCGGGAAGTTGTCGAGGAATGCGGCTTCCAGATCTTCCCAACAGCCAATGGATTCTGCTGGCAGGCTATTGAGACAATGGCAAGCTGGTCCTTTTGAGCTTGAGTGGGAGGTACTTGATAGCGTGTAGATCGTCACCGCGGGCCATGTGGATGTGCAGGAGGAAGTCCTCGATCCATACCGCAGGATCTGTTGTGACGTCGTATGATTCGATATTTACGGGTTTGGAACCCTATGGGATTTGGTGATCCATTACTTCGTCTGTGAAGCATATGGGGTGTGAGGCACCTCTGTAGTGGGCTATGTCGCGACGCAGCTCGAATGATTCTTGTCCGCTGTGTTTGGCCTAGCGAGATTCACTTTTACTATATCTGGCGTGGCGGTTATCGTCTCGTGTAGTGGCGCGCCCTCGTGATCCATAGATTGGTCTTGCATGTTTTTCTTTGTCCTCCAATACGTCTTGCAGGTCTAAAGTGTTTCCCCGTTCCTTCTCATTTTTATTTGAGTGGCGTCAGGGTGCGGGCTGAGTTTTTGGCTGAAATGCCTCTCTGTCGCGGCCACGAGGTGGCCGATCAGCCGCGCATATGCTGGAGATGTAGGTTATAATGCTTCATCCTCCAGTCGGGGTAGCAACCTGCACTTTGGGTAACTCTTGGAGGGGCGTTCGAGTTCATATTCCTCGGCCGCAAGGACTTCAGTCCATCTGTCAGCTAGCAAATCTTGATCAGCTTGAAGCTGCCGCTGCTTTTTCTTAAGGCTATTTGCCGTGGCTATAAGCCGGCGCTTGAAGCACTCTTGTTCGGCGAGATCCTCCGACATGACAAATTCGTCATCATAGAGGCTTGCCTCGTCTTCGAAGGGAGGCATGTAATTATCATCCTTCGCCTCTCCATCTCCCGCTCTCTCAGGAGGGCTGGCTTCTCCATCCTCCTACTCTAAATCTTGCTGGAGGGGATTGTTGTCGTCTTCGGCACTGTCCGGAGTGATATTATCTCCTGTGCCGGTGTCACCGCTTTTGCTTTGGCGAGACTTAGAGCGGCGCCGCTGACGTTGTCGCTTGGGTTGCTTCTTGGAGGGGTCATCCTCCGTTGTCCCATCGCCATTGCCTTCTTTGGGTGTGTCCACCATATCTATATCATATGATGAGGTGGCTGTCCAGTGCCCTGTGGGCAGTGAATCCTCTTCGTCTCCTGCATCGTCTTCCATACTGCCGATGTCTTCGGAGTCGAAGTCGAGCATGTTGGTCAAATTGTCGACAGTGGCTACTAAGTGGGTGGTGGGTGGGCGGCGAATTTCTTCATCATCCGCATTCCAATCCGGCCGAACATTGTTCGGCCAGGACTCTCCTGACAGGGAGAGAAACCTTAATGAGTTCAGCATGTCGCCGAAGGGCGAGTGCCGAAAGATATCCGTGGAGCTGAACTCCATGATCGGCGCCCAGTCGGATTCGATAGGCACGGGCACAGGCGGTTCAGAGTCCGTGGCCGGGGAAGAATCCGGCAATTTGGCGTCACGGTTATCGTGAAGGGTAAGGTCGATACTCGGCTCGATCGCCGCTGAGAATACGGCCTCCGTGGCGGGGTCTATCCCCCCGTCCGTGGATGGCGCAATCGGCTCCGAATTGAGGGATAGAGCGGTTGCCGATGCGATCTCCTGCACACTATCCGATGGTAGAGCTAAATCATGCTCATCGTGATCGTGCGGCGTACTCGGTAGGGGCTCGAATCCGTCGAAGATCAAGTCTCCGCGGATGTTGGCTGTGTAATTTAAGCATCCAAACCTGACCTGGTGGCCAGGGGCGTAACTCTCGATCTGCTCCAGATGGCCAAGCGAGTTGGCCCGCAGTGCGAAGCTGCCGAATACAAAGATCTATCCGTGGAGAAAAGTCTCACCCTGGACTGCATCTCTATCGATGATCGAAGGAGCCATCAAGCCTAATGATGACGACACAGAGGAACTCTCAATGAAAGCACCAATGTTGGTGTCAAAACTGGCGGATCTCGGGTAGGGGGTCCGAACTGTGCGTCTGAGGCGGATGGTAACAGGAGGCAGGGGACATGATGTTTTACCCAGGTTCGGTCCCTCTTGATGGAGGTAAAACCCTACGTCCTGCTTGATTGTTCTTGATAATATGAGTAGTACAAGAGTTGATCTACCACGAGATCAGAGAGGCTAAACCCTAGAAGCTAGCCTATGGTATGATTGTATGTTGTCCTACGGACTAAAACCCTTCGGTTTATATAGACACCGGGGGGCTAGGGTTACACAGAGTCAGTTACAAGGAAGGAGATCTACATATCCGTATTGCCAAGCTTGCCTTCCACACCAAGGAGAGTCCCATCCGGACACGGGACGAAGTTTTCAATCTTGTATCTTCATAGTCCAACAGTCTGGCCAAAGGATATAATCTGGCTGTCCGGATACCCCCTAATCAAGGAGACCTCATGGGGGGTGTGAGTCAGTGGCGCTGACCTTGCTGAGATCGCAGGAGGAGGGCGGCAGCAGGAGGAGCCACTGAGGGCCACCACCGATGCGCCACCTCGAGGGGCATCCCCGGCAAGGGCGTCAAGAACCAAGCCCATGCACATGGAGGAGGAGGAGAACTTGCGCGCCGGCGGCTCCACCTCGGCGCCAAATGTTGGCAAGGAAGGGGCTACTTCTTCCCAGCCCGGCACGGGTACATCATTCGCCTCTCATCTATGCCCTTTTTTTTTCTTATTTCTAAATCTTGGTCTTGGCTTCGCTTCATCCCCTTTTCGATATCTATATCGTCCGTCGGTGGGCCAGGAGGATATAAACACAATCATCGAGGATGTCGCCAAGGCCGCCGAGGCGGAGGCCGAGAAGATCGCCACCAAGGAGGCCACCAAGGGCGCTGCTGAGGACGCCGCCAAGGGGCCTGCCGGGGAGGCCAGCAAGTCCGCTGCCAAGGAGGAGGTGGTTGATGACCAGCCTCCCTCCTCCGCTGCCTCTGGCTCTGGCAGGTATCTGAAGGTGAGCGACGACCTTTTCGTCCACCTTCCAGGGGCGTCGAGCTCCAGAGCACCCATCGAGGGAGAGGTGTTCGATGAGGAGGTGCTTGTCGCTGCCAGGCTCGAGGTCGTCGATGAGCCAAGCGCTGGTGGCGACGGTTCTCAAGAGGAGCGGCTTCTCTAGGCCATGTGCGCTAGCTTTCGGAAGCTACAGGTGTTCCACCATGCCCGCCTGGACAAGGCCAAGTCCAGGATGGAAATGGTGGACAAGGCGGAGCCGGACCTCAAGGGACACGTCATCGAGGCGCAAACATGGTACCGCCAAGCTTGTGAGGAACTGAAGGCCGCCTAGGGCGAGCTGGCCAAGCGCGAGGTGGAGCTCACCATGAAGCGGGCCGACATCGAGAACGCCTAGGAGACGGCAAAGAACTTGGCCGCCGAAGCCAAGGCCGCTCGAGCCTAGCATCAGGCCACACTAAACTGCTAGGAGGAGGACCTTGCCACGTGTGAGGAGAGGCTTGCCACAATGCTCTGCAGCAAGGATGAGGAGGTGGAGAAACTCGTCGTGCAGCGGACCCAGGAGCTAGAGCAGAGGCACAGGGACGCAGTCAATGCCCAGGCTCTGGTTCACATCGGCAAGGTGAAGGAGCTAGAGGTGGAGCGGGACGGGCTGAAGGATCAGGTCCTGAAGATGGCCAAGGAGAAGGACATGCTCAACGGTGCCCTTGTTGAGGCGCAGGGCGTAGCCCTCGACAAGGCCATGCAGCTTTCCCGAGGCCAACAACTCCATCAAAGACCTCAAGCTGAAGCTGGAGGGTCTCAAGGGGATGCTCTCAGAGGCCAAAGCCTGGGTGGAGACCCTGGCCAAGGATCTGGAGGCTGAGAGGCAGCTGCGGAAGAACGAAGCCGCCAACCACAAGGAGTTTGTGGAAGGCGGGAACCACTGGATCGAGTGCCTCGAAGGCGTCGCCGGCAGGATCACCACACAGATGGCTACCATGGGGATGTGGAATGTGAGGTATACCCCGGAGCGCAACGCGAGACCCAACCACAAGCTGACCATCTTCTTCGAGGGCGTCCTGGGGCCCTGGAGCAGATCCACTCCAATCAGGCGGCCTCCCTGGCCGATGAGGCCCGTATGCTTTGCCGGGGTGCCATGACTAAGGTTCTCACCAAGGTGGCGCACTGGAACCCCAATGTCGACTTCGACGCCGCGCTGGAGAGCTTGCCGGAGGATGTAGACCTCGTGACGCTCAAGGAGCGTATCAAGCCCATCATCAGCCGCATCAGCAGAATCGAGAGGGTGGAGGGCCAACGCCGGGATTAGGCACCCTGTTTCTCATTGCCGCTGCAGGTTCGTGGCCAAGACAATTTATATCTTTAGTTAGAACCACAACAACAATTGATGTAATATAACTCTGTAGTACTTTTGAAAACGATGCATGTTATTGTACTATTTGACCCCCCTTTGTATGTCCACCCTACGTTAATCGGGTAGGCTTGCCGGCGCGTATCCCACGCCACGGCACCTCGAGGACGGATCCCCAATAGCCTGCCGGGTTTGCTTGCTGCCAGGGGAACCACCTTACCGCTCTCAACGCGGCCGCTCGAACTGTCGAGCTTGACTCAAGTCAGAATCGAGAGCGTTGCCGATTATGGAAGGCTACCCTGCCACTCTCGATGCGGGTGCTTGAGCTGTTGAGTGGACTCGAAACAGAACAAGGGCGTTGCCAATTGCGGAAGGGCCCCTTTTGCGTGCTGGTTTTCCATACACAGGGCAGGACCTTCAAGGATAATAACCATATATATAAAAAGAAATTGCTTAAAGTTTCGCACGACTTAGCTTTTTTGTCGTTGCGCGGGCGCCACCACATCCGCAGATGGTGCTGCCAAGCTCGGTCGTTTTCTTCCTTGGAACGACAGCCACGATGAAGCCGTTGCCCCGATCAAAACATATTCTCACAACTGCGCCCCCAACCTGGCGCGCCAGAGATGTCGGTGGAAACGACACCTATGGGATCACTGGGATCCCTTCTACGGTTGGCGAGCGCGAGGTTGTGCAAAGAGCGAGTCTGACAGGAAGCACACAGATCGTTTACCTAGGTTCGGGCCGTGAAGATGCATAGTACCCTAGTCCTACTTTGGTGGATGTATTTGAGTGTATTCTTGTGTTCTTGAGCTAGCTACGGGGTGCAACTTGCCCAAAAAAGCCGAATCCCTATCCCGGTTGACTCAGGTCTCCTTTATAGGAAAAAAGGGGTCACCACCAAGGCACACAGGAGGTGGAAAGGTCTACAGTCGATTAGCCTATCCTCTGGGACAGCCGAACAAACACATTTAAGGCGCTGCCGACGTGCCCCCCTTGCTTTATCGGGGACGCCAGGGAAGCACATCCCTACCGTCGCAGCCTCTCCTGGCCTCGACACGCGTCCGAGCTGACGAGGCATCATGGCGCCACGTTGGCTGGCTGCTGGGCTGGCGCGGTGGTGGAGTCTTCATGAAGGGTCGCATGCCGCCACGCAGGTGCTTGCTGAGTCGGTGTAGAGGCCGCCCGTCGTCACGCAGGTGCCTGCCCAACTGGGGATGGTGGTGGAGTTTTGGCTGGCGCGGGCCTGGTAGTGGCCCTGCTGATGCCCTCGGCAAGGGTCTTGTTGTGGTGTTGCAGTTGTCCCTGGCAAGGGTCTTGCCAGGGGTCTCGTGGATTTCCTCGGCTAGGATCCCCCGAGGGTCGCCGTCTTCTGGTCCTCATCTAATCTCAAATGTTTATGATCTTGACGAAGATTTGCATGCCACCATAGAGGCGCCTCCTGAGCCTTGGTTCCAATGTAGTTGGTTGGGTTGGAGCCTGTGGGCTCAAGGGTGGCTTGCTCCGCTGGCATCGGGCAAGTTGTCCCGGCAAGGCTCTTGCCAGGGCTGCAGAGGCTACCTCGGCAAGGATCTTGCCGAGGGAGTTCACCTCGCCCTTTTGTTCTCCTACGCTTCTGGTCTTGGCGTTGCCTTGGTTGTCTCGTGCTTCGGCTTCTCTCCGGCTTACCTCCTTTTCCCTGCTAAATGTGGCCATGGCGCGCAGCTTTGACTGCTCGTGCACAAGTAAAGGGGTCAAAAGAAGAGCCCCTACTTTTGTACACCAACATTGATGATATTTTGGTGTACTCGAAGAATGAAGAGGAACACAAGGAACACTTGCGCTTAGTTCTCGAGAAGCTTAGAGAACATTAGTTATATGCCAAGTTCAGCAAATGTGAGTTTTGGTTGAAGGAAGTTGAATTTCTTGGACATGTTATATTAGGAGAAGGTATAGCCGTAGACCCTACCAAGGTTCAGTCTGTCACCGAGTGGTTGGCACCCACCTCAGTTGGAGAGATCCGCGGTTTTCTGGGACTCGCGGGATATTATAGGAGATTCCTTGAATTTTTTTCCAAAATTGCGAAACCCATGACGGATTTGTTGAAGAAGGACACCAAATTCAAATGGACCGAGGATTGTGAGGCCAGCTTTCAGGAACTGAAGAAACATTTGGTCACAGCCCCAGTGTTAATTCTTTTGGATATACACAAGGATTTCCATGTATATTGCGACGCTTCTCGCCTAGGACTTGGAGGTGTACTTATGCAAGACAGAAGAGTTGTTTCATATGCCTCATGGTAGCTTCGACCTCACGAGTTGAATTACGCATGCATGAGTTGGAGTTAGCAGCTGTAATGCATGCACTCAAGACCTGGAGACATTTTCTGATTGGAAACCGATGTGATGTGTACACAGATCACAAGAGTTTGAAGTACATTTTCACGCAGAAGGAGTTGAATCTCAGGCAGAGGAGATGGTTGGAGCTCATAAAAGATTATGATATGAAGTTGCATTATCATCCAACTAAGGCCAATGTCGTAGCAGACGCTTTGAGCCGCAAGAGTTATGTCAATACCCTCGTAAGCGGAGGATTACCGTAGGAGTTAATCGAGGATCTCAAGGAGCTTCGTTTGGAGATAGTTCCAAGAGGTTTTGTTGCAGCAATGGAGGTTCAGTCTACATTATTGGGGAAGATTTGAGAAGCTTAGAAGGATGATAAGGAAATTGCTGAGATAAAGGAGAAGACGAGCAAAGGAAAAGCCAAAGGTTTTCATGAGGATGAGCACGAAACTTTATGGTTTGAGGATTGTGTATATGTGCCCAATAATGCGGAGATCAAGACGTTAATACTTCAGGAGGCCCATGACTCGCCATACTCGATTCACCCTAGAAACACCAAGATGCATTTGGATTTGAAGGAACGTTTCTGGTGGACTGGTATGAAGAAGGATATTGTCGAGTATGTAGCAGTATGTGATGTATGTCAGAGAGTGAAGGCAGAACATCAGAAGCCAGCAGGATTACTACAGCCTATGCCGATACCCGAATGGAAGTGTAACAAACTTGGTATGGATTTGATCACCGGATTACCTAGGACAAGGTCAGGTTATGATTCCATCTAGGTAGTAGTTGACCGCTTGACCAAAGTGGCTCACTTTTATCCCCGTGAAAACCACATATACAAGCGCGAAGTTGGCCAAGATATATATGAGCAGGATCGTATGTGTGCATGGAGTTCCAAGGACCATCGTATCAGATAGAGGAACACACTTCACCTCGAAGTTCTGGAATCAGCTGCACCAGACTTTGGGTACTAGGCTAGTGTTCAGTACAACCTTTCATCTCCAGACCGATGGACAGACCGAGTGAGTCAATCAGTTTCTAGAGGACATGTTGAGAGCCTGTGCGCTAGATTATGGATCTAGTTGGGACGATAATTTGACTTACGCAGAGTTCCCATACAACAGCAGCTATCAGGCTAGTTTGAAGATGGCCCCTTTCGAAGCTTTATATGGAAGAAGGTGCAGGACACCGTTGATGTGGGATGAAGTTGGAGACTATCAGTAGTTTGTACCAGATTTGATTAAAGAATCTGAAGAGAAGGTTAATTTGATTCGAGATAGACTGAAGGTAGCTCAGTCCAGACAGAAGAGTTACGCCAATACTAAATTCAAGGAGGTAGTCTATGAAATCGGAGATAGAGCATATCTTCGTGTGTCACCACTCCGAGGAGTTAAACGATTTGGAGTTAAGGGAAAGTTAGCCCCGAGATTTGTAGGACCGTACCGAGTTTTGGAATGTATGGGAGAGGAGGACTACAAGTTGGAGTTGCCCGAAGGATTGTTAGGAGTGCATGATGTGTTTCACATTTCCCAGTTGAAGAAGTGCCATGCTGAGATGGCCAATATCCCTCTAAGAGATACGGTGCCCCTGGAAGCAATATAGTTGGATAGTGACCTAACCTATGAGCAGAAACCCGTCAAGATTCTCGAGTTTTGTCAGGACCCCGATTCCAAGTCACATCGATCTAGCCGGTAACACCTCATATCACTTTGTGGCCTCACGCGCGGTATTCCCATGGGTGTCGCCTTACCATGGCTCGGGACCGTTTGTGCCTTTTGGCTCACGTATATGATAGTGTCGCTAGCATCCATATAACAGAGAACCCGGGCCGACTCCTGTCTGTGCTCATCCCACGTACGTACACCATTTCCATTCCACAGCTGTAAAAGTTCTTCAACTAATGACCTTAGGTACACATCAATGTCGTTGCCGAAATGCTTAGGGCCTTGGATGATAACTGGCATCATAATGAACTTCTGCTTCATGCACATCCAAGGAGGAAGGTTATACATACATAGAGTCATGGGCCAGGTGCTGTGATTGCTGCTCTGCTCCCCAAAAGGATTAATGCCATCCGTGCTTAAAGCAAACCATACATTCCTTGGGTCCTTTGCAAACTCATCCCAGTACTTTGTCTCAATTTTTCTCCACTTCGACCCGTCAGCGGGTGCTCTCAACTTCCCGTCTTTCTTCCGGTCCTCACTGTGCCATCGCATCAACTTGGCATGCTCTTCGTTTCTGAACAAACGTTTCAACCATGGTATTATAGGAGCATACCACATCACCTTCACAGGAACCCTCTTCCTGGGGGGCTCGCCGTCAACATCACCAGGGTCATCTCGTCTGATCTTATACTGCAATGCACCGCATACCGGGCATGCGTTCAGACCCTTGTATGCACCACGGTAGAGGATGTAGTCATTAGGGCATGCATGTATCTTCTCCACCTCCAATCCTAGAGGGCATATGACCTTCTTTGCTGCGTATGTACTGTCGGGCAATTCGTTATCCTTTGGAATCTTCTTCTTCAATATTTTCAGTAGCTTCTCAAATCCTTTGTCAGCCACAACATTCTCTACCTTCCACTGCAACAATTCCAGTACGGTACCGAGCTTTGTGTTGCCATCTTTGCAATTGGGGTACAACCCTTTTTTGTGATCCTCTAACATGCGATCGAACTTCAGCTTCTCCTTTTGACTTTCGCATTGCGTCCTTGCATCGACAATGACCCGACGGAGATCATCATCATCGGGAACATCGTCTGGTTCCTCTTGATCTTCAGCAGCTTCACCCATTGCAGCATCATTGGGCACATAGTCTGGTTCCTCTTGATCTTCACCAGCTCCCCCCATTGCAGCATCACCGTATTCAGGGGGCACATAGTTGTCATCGTACTCTTCTTCTTCACCGTGTTCCATCATAACCCCTATTTCTCCGTGCCTCGTCCAAACATTATAGTGTGGCATGAAACCCTTGTAAAGCAGGTGGGAGTGAAGGATTTTCCGGTTAGAGTAAGACCTCGTATTCCCACATTTAGTGCATGGATAACACATAAAACCATTCTGCTTGTTTGCCTCAGCCGCATCGAGAAACTCATGCACGCCCTTAATGTACTCGGAGGTGTGTCTGTCACCGTACATCCATTGCCGGTTCATCTGCGTGCATTATATATAATTAAGTGTCCAAATTAATAGAAGTTCATCATCACATTAAAACCAAAGTGCATACGTAGTTCTCATTTAACAACATATAGCTCTCCAGAGCATCTAATTAATTAAACCATACAATGAAACTATGTAAAACATTTCAATGCGAAAACAAATGCGATCATAATCGCAACAAGGTAACAATTGATCCAACGGCATAATGATACCAAGCCTCGGTATGAATGGCATATTTTGTAATCTTTCTAATCTTCAAGCGCATTGCATCCATCTTGATCTTGTGATCATCGACGACATCCGCAACATGCAACTCCAATATCATCTTCTCCTCAATTTTTTTATTTTTTCCTTCAACAAATTGTTTTCTTCTTCAACTAAATTTAACCTCTCGATAATAGGGTCGGTTGGCATTTCCGATTCACATACATCCTACATAAATAAAATCTATGTCATGTTGGTCGGCATAATTTTAATAAACAATAAATGAACCAATAGTTATAAAGATAATATATATACCACATCCGAATCATAGACATGACGAGGGCCGACGGGTCGGTTACCAAAACCATCGCACTATATAAGATGCAATAATAAAAGTAAGAAATAATACAAGTATCTATGTAAACATACAAGTAAGAATATTTTCCCTTTCAGAAAGAAGATAAGAACAAGAGGCTCACCACGGTGGTGCTGGCGATGAGCTCGGTGCGGGTGATCGACGGCGGTGAAGACGGGGATGGGGCGTGATGGACCGCTAAACCTAGACAAATATTGAGGAAAATGGAGCTTGGAGGTCGATCTTGGAGAGGAGAAAGCTTAAGTAGTGTGGCTCGGGCATTCCATCGAACACCTTGTGTGCATAGGAGGTGAGCTAGAGCACCACCAAGCCCTCTCCCCCTCGGCTAGAAAAAAACAGAGTAGTGTGCTCTGCTCTTACGCGAGGGGGTATATATAGGCACCTCCTTGGTCCCGGTTGGTGGCATGAACCGGGACTAAAGGGGAGCCTTTGGTCCGGTTCAGGCCACCAACCGGGACCAATGGTGGTGGGCCAGGAGCGAGGCCCATTGGCCCCGGTTCGTCCCACCAACCGGGACCAATGGCCCACGTGGCCCGGCCGCCCCCCCTGGGCTCACGAACCGGGTCCAATGCCCCCATTGGTCCCGGGTCTGGACTGAACCGGGACTAATGGGCTGACCCGGCCTGGACCAAACCCTGTTTTCTACTAGTGAAGTTATCAAAGCAAAGTATTACGCGCATGCTCCTAGGGGGGATAGATTGGTAGGAAAAGACCATCGCTCGTCCCCGACCGCCACTCATAAGGAAGGCAATCAAAAAAATAAATCATGCTCTGACTTCATCACATAACGGTTCACCATACGTGCATGCTACGGGAATCACAAGCTTCAACACAAGTATTTATCAAATTCACAACTACTCAACTAGCATTACTTTAATATCACCATCTCCATATCTCAAAACAATTATCAAGTATCAAACTTATCATAGTATTCAACACACTCATAAGAGAATTTTTTATTCTTGAATACCTAGCATATTAGGATTTAAAGCAAATTACCATGCTATAAAGATTCCCAAAATAAGCTAAGTGAAGCATGAGAGATCAATAGTTTCTATAAAACAAATCCACCACCGTGCTCTAAAAGATATAAGTGAAGTACTAGAGCAAAATTATATAACTCAAAAGATATAAGCGAAGCACATAGAGTATTCTAACAAATTCTAAATCATATATGGCTATCTCAAAAGGTGTGTACATCAAGGATGATTGTGGTAAACTAAAAAGCAAAGACTCAAATAATACAAGACGCTCCAAGCAAAACACATATCATGTGGCGAATAAAAATATAGCTCCAAGTAAAGTTACCGATAGAAGTAGACGAAAGAGGGGATGCCTTCCGGGGCATCCCCAAGCTTTGGCTTTTAGGTGTCCTTAGATTATCTTGGGGATGCCATGGGCATACCCAAGCTTAGGCTCTTGCCACTCCTTGTTCCATAATCCATCAAATCTTTACCCAAAACTTGAAAAACTTCACAACACAAAACTTAAAGTAGAAAATCTCGTGAGCTCCGTTAGCGAAAGAAAATAAAAGACCACTTCAAGGTACTGTAATGAAATCATTATTTATTTATATTGGTGTTATACCTACTGTATTCCAACTTCTCTATGGTTTATAAACTATTTTACTAGCCATAGATTCATCAAAATAAGCAAACAACACACGAAAAACAGAATCTGTCAAAAACAGAACAGTCTGTAGTAATTGTATCTAGTGCGAGATATGGAACCCCAAAAATTCTAAACTAAATTTCTGGACGTGAGGAATTTATCTATTAATAATCTGCAAAAAGAATTAACTAAATATCACTTTCCAAATAAAAATGGCAGTAGTTCTCGTGAGCGCTAAAGTTTCTGTTTTTTACAGCAAGTTCAACAAGACTTTCCCCAAGTCTTCCCAACGGTTCTACTTGGCACAAACACTAATTAAACACAAAAAACACAACCAAAACAGAGGCTAGATAAATTTTTTATTACTAAACAGGAGCAAAAATCAAGGGATAAAAATAAAATTGGGTTGCCTCCCAACAAGCGCGATCGTTTAACGCCCCTATCTAGGCATAACAAGCAAGAATAGATCTAGGTATTGCCATCTTTGGTGGGCAATCCATAAGTGGCTCTCATAATAGATTTATAAGGTAATTTAATTTTCTTTCTAGGAAAGTGTTACATGCCTTTCCTTAATGGAAATTGGAATCTAATATTTCCTTCCTTCATATCAATGATTGCACCAATCGTTCTAAGGAAAGGTCTACCAAGAATAATAGGACATGAAGGATTGCAATCTATGTCAAGAACAATAAAATCTACGGGCACATAATTCTTATTTGCAACAATAAGAACATCATTAATTTTTCCCATAGGTTTCTTAATAGTGGAATCCGCAAGGTGCAAGTTTAGAGAGCAATCATCAAAATCACGGAAACCTAACAAATCACACAAAGTCTTTGGAATCATGGAAACACTAGCACCCGAATCACATAAAGCATAGCATTCATGATCTTTAATTTTAATTTTAATAGTTGGTTCCCACTCATCATATAGTTTTCTAGGGATAGAAACTTCCAATTCAGGTTTTTCTTCATAAGATTGCATCAAGGCATCAACGATATGTTTAGTAAACGCTTTATTTTGACTATAAGCGTGAGGAGAATTTAGCACGGATTGCAACAAGGAAATAAAATCAATCAAAGAGCAATTTTAATAGTTAAATTCCTTGAAATCCATAATAGTGGGTTTAGCAACATCTAGGGTTTTAATTTCTTCAATCCTACTTTTAACAATTTTAGCATCAAGATCAACAAATTCCAAATTCTCGGAACGCCTTCTAGATAAAGTGGATCATATTCAGTCCCATCATTATCAAGATTCATATTGCAAAACAAAGATTTAATAGGGGACACATCAATAACTTTTAGATCTTCATCTTTATTTTCATAGCAATCCGGTTTAGCGGTCATCTTATTAACTAAGGTAGCCTGCCTATCCGAAATTTCAGCAGTTAATTTCTCAAGATGAGCAATTTGGGATCTTAAACCATCGAATTCTTCAGACATATCATCAAGCTCTTTATTCATAAAACTCATAAAACTTTTCTGTTCTTTAAGCTCGTTTTTGAAGAAACTATTATGTTCAAATTGCAAGACCATGAAACTCCTGACATTGCTTTCGATCTCTTCTAATCTTTTAAGGTGAAGGTCACCAAATTTAAGTAGATCCATCATGACAAGCAAGCAAACTAACACACAAGCAAACAAAAAGCAAGCGGGCAAAAAGAGGCAAATAGAGAAAGGGAGGGAGGATAGAGAGAGAGAGGGCGAATAAAACGACAAGGGTGAAGTGGGGGAGAGGAAAACGAGAGGCAAATGGCAAATAATGTAATGCGGGAGATAAGGCTATGTGATGGGTACTTGGTATGTTGACTTTTGCGTAGACCTCCCCGGCAACGGGCAAAAAGAGGCAAATAGAGAAAGGGAGGGAGGATAGAGAGAGAGAGAGGGCGAATAAAACGACAAGGGTGAAGTGGGGGAGAGGAAAACGAGAGGCAAATGGCAAATAATGTAATGCGGGAGATAAGGCTATGTGATGGGTACTTGGTATGTTGACTTTTGCGTAGACCTCCCCGGCAACGGCGCCAGAAATGGCTCGTTGTCGGGAGTCAAATCTTGACTTGCGTGAACCTCCCCAGAAACGACGCCAGAAATCCTTCTTGCTACCTCTTGAGAACTGCGTTGGTTTTCCCCGAAGAGGAAGGGATGATGCAGCAAAGTAGCATAAGTATTTCCCTCAGTTTTTGAGAACGAAGGTATCAATCCAGCAGGAGGCTATGCGCGAGTTCCTCGTACCCGCACAAAACAAATAAATCCTCGCAACCAACGCAAATAGGGGTTGTCAATCCCTATAAGGCCACTTACGAGAGTGAGATCTGATAGATATGATAAGATAATATTTTTGGTATTTTTATGATAAAGATGCAAAGTAAAATAAAGGCAAAGTAAATAGCAAAGGAAATAACTAAGTAGTAGGAGATCAATATGATGAAGATAGACCCGGGGGCCACAGGTTTCACTAGTGGCTTCTCTCGAGAGCATAAGTATTCTACGGTGGGTGAACAAATTAATGTTGAGCAATTGACAGAATTGAGCATAGTTATGAGAATATCTAGGTACGATCATGTATATAGGCATCACATCTGAGACAAGTAGACCGACTCCTGCCTGCATCTACTACTATTACTCCACTCATCGACCGCTATCCAGCATGCATCTAGAGTATTAACTTAAAAACAGGTAACACCTTAAGCAAGATGACATGATGTAGAGGGATAGACTCATGCAATATGAAGAAAACCCCATCTTATTATCCTCGATGGCAACAATACAATACGTGCCTTGCTGCCCCTACTGTCACTAGGAAAGGACACCACAAGATTGAACCCAAAGCTAAGCACTTCTCCCATTGCAAGAAAGATCAATCTAGTAGGCCAAACCAAACAGATAATTTGAAGAGACTTGCAAAGATAACCAATCATACAGAAAAGAATTCAGAGAAGATTCAAATATTATTCATAGATAGACGTGATCATAAACCCGCAATTCATCGGTCTCAACAAACACACCGCAAAAAGAAGATTACATCGAATAGTTCTCCACAAGAGAGGGGGAGAACATTGTACTGAGATCCAAAAAGAGAGAAGAAGCCATCTAGCAACTAACTATGGACCCGTAGGTCTGAGGTAAACTACTCACACTTCATCGGAGAGGCTATGGTGTTGATGTAGAAGCCCTCCGTGATTGATGCCCCCTCCGGCGGAGCTCCGAAACAGTCCCCAAGATGGGATCTCGTGGATACATAAAGTTACGGCAGCGGAATTAGGGTTTTGGCTCCGTATCTTATTGTTTGGGGGTACGTAGGTATATATAGGAGGAGGGAGTACGTCAGTGGAGCAACAGGGGGCCCACGAGGGTGGAGGGCGCGCGTGGGGTAGGCAGGCGCGCCCCCTACCTCGTGGCCTCCTCTTTTCTTTCTTGACGTAGGGTCGAAGTCTCCCGGGTCTTGTTCGTTGAGAAAATCACATTCCCGAAGGTTTCATTCCGTTTGGACTCCGTTTGATATTCCTTTTCTTCGAAACCCTAAAACAGGCAAAAAAACAACAATTTTGGGCTGGGCCTCCGGTTAATAGGTTAGTCCCAAAAATAATATAAAAGTGGATAATAAAGCCCAATAATGTCCAAAACAATAGATAATATATCATGGAGCAATCAAAAATTATAGATACGTTGGAGACGTATCACTCGATCCTAGTGACAGAAAGGGAAACGACACATATTGTATTTTTGCCATCGAGGATAAAAAGATGTGGTTTATATCATATTGCATGAGTTTATCCCTCTACATCATGTCATGTTACTTAAGGCGTTACTCTGTTCTTATGAACTTAATACTGTAGATGCATGCTGGATAGTGGTCGATGTGTGGAGTAATAGTAGTAGATGCAGAATCATTTTGGTCTACTTGTCATGGACGTGATGCCTATATACATGATCATGCATAGATATTCTCATAATTATTCGCTTTTCTATCAATTGCTCGACAGTAATTTGTTCACCCACCGTAATACTTATGCTATCTTGAGAGAAGCCACTAGTGAAACCTATGGCCCCCGGGTCTATACTCCATCATATAAGTTTCCCATCTACTTTATTTTGCTATCTTTTACTTTCAATCTATATCATAAAAATGCCAAAAATACTTATCTTATTATTATCATCTCTCTATCAGATCTCACTCTTGCAAGTGGCAGTGAAGGGATTGACAACCCCTTTATCGCGTTGGTTGCGAGGTTCTTATTTGTTTGTGTAGGTACGAGGTGACTCGCGCGTGGTCTCCTACTGGATTGATACCTTGGTTCTCAAAAACTAAGGTAAATACTTATGCTGCTTTACTGCACCACCCTTTCCTCTTCAAGTGAAAACCAATGTAGTGCTCAAGAGGTAGCACGTCTCACGTGATGATCGGACACGGCCTAGTCGATTCGGATCATGTATCACTTAGATGACTAGAGGGATGTCTATCTAAGTGGGAGTTCATTAAATAATGTGATTAGATGAACTTAATTATCATGAACTTAGTCTAAATATCTTTACAATATGTCTTGTAGATTAAATGGCCCACGCTAATGTTGCCCTCAACTTCAACGCGTTCCTAGAGAAAACGAAGCCGAAAGACGATGGTAGCAACTATACGGATTGGGTCTGTAACTTGAGGATCATCCTCATAGCTGCCAAGAAAGCATATGTCCTTAAAGCACCGCTAGGTGAAGCGCCCATTTTCCTAGAAACTCAAGACGTTATGAACGCCTGGCAGTCGCGTAGTGATGATTACTCCCTAGTTTAGTGTGGCATGCTTTACAGCTTAGAACCGGGGCTCCAAAAGCGTTTTGAGCAACACGGAGCATTTGAGATGTTCCAAGAGCTAAATATGGTTTTCCAAGCTCATGCCCGGGTCGAGAGATATGAAGTCTCCGACAAGTTCTACAGTTGTAAGATGGAGGAGAATAGTTCTGTCAGCGAGCACATACTCAAAATGTCTGGGTTGCACAACCGCTTGTCTCAGCTAGGAGTTAATCTCCCACATGACGCGATCATTGATAGAATCCTTAAGTCACTCCCACCTAGCTACAAGAGCTTTGTGATGAATTTCAATATGCAGGGGATGGAGAAAACCATTCCTGAGGTATATTCAATGCTGAAATCAGCGGAGGTGGAGATCAAAAAGGAACATCAAGTGTTGATGGTCAATAAAACCACTAGTTTCAAGAAAGGCAAGGGTAAGAAGAACTTCAAGAAGGACGACAAGGGAGTTGCCGCGCCCGGTAAGCCAGTTGCCGGGAAGAAGCCAAAGCATGGACCCAAACCTGAGACTGAGTGCTTTTATTGTAAGGGAAACGGTCACTGGAAGCGGAACTGCCCCAAGTACTTAGCGGATAAGAAGGTCGACAATACCAAAGGTATATATGATATACATGTTATTGATGTGTACCTTACTAGCACTCGTAGTAGCTCCTCGGTATTTGATACCGGTGCGGTTGCTCATATTTGTAACTCAAAACAAGAGCTGCGGAATAAGCGGAGACTGGCGAAGGACGAGGTGATGATGCGCGTCGGGAATGGTTCCAAGGTCGATGTGATTGCCGTCGGCACGCTACCTCTACATTTACCTATGGGATTAGTTTTAAACCTCAATAATTGTTATTTAGTGCCAGCTTTGAGCATGAACATTGTATTCGGATCTCGTTTAATGCGAGATGGGTACTCATTTAAATCTGATAATAATGGTTGTTCTATTTATATGAGAGATATGTTTTATGGTCATGCCCCGCTGGTCAATTGTTTTTTCTTATTGAATCTCGAACGTGATGTTACACATATTCATAGTGTGAATGCCAAAAGATGTAAGGTTGATAATGATAGTCCGACATACTTGTGGCACTGCCGCCTTGGTCACATTGGTGTCAAACGCATGAAGAAACTCCATGTAGATGGACTTTTGGAGTCTCTTGATTATGAATCATTTGACACGTGCGAACCATGCCTCATGGGCAAAATGACCAAGACTCCGTTCTCCGAAACAATGGAGCGAGCAACCAACTTATTGGAAATCATACATACTAATGTGTGCGGTCCAATGAGTGTTGAGGCTCGTGGTGGCTATCGTTATGTTCTCACCCTCACTGATGATTTAAGTAGATATGGGTATATCTACTTAATGAAACACAAGTCTGAGACCTTTGAAAAGTTCAAGGAATTTCAGAGTGAGGTAGAGAATCAACGTGACAGGAAAATAAAGTTCTTACGATCAGATCATGGGGGAGAATATTTGAGTCATGAATTTGGCATGCACTTAAGGAAATGTGGAATTGTTTCACAACTCACGCTGCCTGGAACACCTCAGCGTAATGGTGTGTCTGAACGTCGTAATCGCACTCTATTGGATATGGTGCGATCTATGATGTCTCTTACCGATCTACCGCTATCATTTTGGGGTTATGCTTTAGAGACCGCCACATTCACTTTAAATAGGGCTCCGTCGAAATCCGTTGAGACGACACCATATGAATTATGGTTTGGGAGGAAACCTAAGTTGTCGTTTCTGAAAGTTTGGGGATGCGATGCTTATGTCAAGAAACTTCAACCTGAAAGCTCGAACCCAAATAAAAAAATGCGTCTTCATAGGATACCCTAAGGAAACTATTGGGTATATCTTCTACTGCAGATCTCAAGGCAAGGTCTTTGTTGCCAAGAATGGATCCTTTCTGGAGAAAGAGTTTCTCTCGAAAGAAGTAAGTGGGAGGTAAGTAGAACTTGATGAGGTATTGCCTCTTGAACTGGAGAGTAGCGCAGCTCAGGAAGATGTTTCTGTGGTGTCTGCACCGACTAGAGAGGAAGTTAATGATGATGATCATGAAACTTCAGATCAAGTTGGTACTGAACTTCATAGGTCCACAAGGACACGTTCCGCACCAGAGTGGTACAGCAACCCTGTCCTGGAAATCATGTTGTTAGACAATGGTGAACCTTCGAACTATGAAGAAGCGATGTCAGGCTTGGATTCCAACAAATGGCCTAAATCCATGAAATCCGAGATATGATCCATGTATGAAAACGAAGTATGGACTTTGACAGACTTGCCCGATGATTGGTGAGCCATAGAAAATAAATGGATCTTTAAGAAGAAGACAAACACAGATGGTAATGTGACCATCTATAAGGCTCAGCTTGTCGCTAAGAGTTACCGACAAGTTCAAGGGGTTGACTACAATGAGACCTTCTCACCCGTAGCGAAGCTGAAGTCCGTTTGAATCATGTTAGCAATTGCCGCATTCTATGATTATGAGATATGGCAGATGGACGTCAAAACGACATTCCTTAATGGTTTCCTTAAGGAAGAATTGTATATGATGCAGCCGGAAGGTTTTGTCAATCCTAAGAATGCTCACAAGGTATGCAAGCTCCAGCGCTCAATCTATGGGCTGGTGCAAGCATCTCGGAGTTGGAACATTCGCTTTGATGAGATGATCAAAGCGTTTGGGTTTACACAGACTTATGGAGAAGCCTGTGTTTACAAGAAAGTGAGTGGCAGCTCTGTAGCATTTCTTATATCATATGTGGATGACATACTATTGATGGGAAATGATATAGAATTCTTGGAAAGCATAAAGGCCTACTTGAATAAGTGTTTTTCAATGAAGGACCTTGGAGAAGCTGCTTACATGTTAGGCATCAAGTTCTATAGAGATAGATCGAGACACCTCATTGGTCTTTCACAAAGCACATACCTTGACAAGATATTGAAGAAGTTCAATATGGATCAGTCTAAGAAGGGGTTCTTGCCTGTATTGCTAGGTGTGAGATTGATCATGGCTCAATGCACGACCACGACAGAAGATAGAGAAAAGATGAGTCTCATCCCCTATGCCTCGGCCATAGGGTCTATTATGTATGCCATGCCGTGTACCAGACCTGATGTGAACCTTGCCGTAAGTTTGGTAGGAAGGTACCAAAGTAATCCCGGCATGGAACACTGGACATTGGTCAAGAATATCCTGAAGTACCTGAAAAGGACTAAGGATATGTTTCTCATTTATGGAGGTGACGAAGAGCTTGTCATAAAGGGTTACATCGATGCTAGCTTCGACACAGATCTGGATGACTCCAAGTCACAAACCGTATACATGTATATTTTTAATGGTGGGGTAGTAAGTTGGTGCAGTTGCAAGCAAAGCGTCATGGCGGGATCTACATGTGAAGCGGAGTACATGACAGCCTCGAAGGCAGCACATGAAGCAATCTGGATGAAGGAGTTCATTACCGACCTAGGAGTTATTCCCAATGCGTCGGGCCCGATGACTCTCTTCTGTGACAACACTGGAGCTATTTCCCTTGCCAAGGAGCCCAGGTTTCACAAGAAGACCAGGCATATCAAGCGTCGCTTCAACTCCATTCGTGAAAATGTTCAAGATGGAGACATAGATATTTGTAAAGTGCATACAGATCTGAATGTCACAGATCCGTTGACTAAACCTCTTCCTAAAACATGATCAACACCAAAACTCAATGGGTGTTTGATTCATCACAATGTAACTAGATTAATGACTAGTGCAAGTGGGAGACTGTTGGAAATATGCCCTAGAGGTAATAAAAAATGGTTATTATTATATTTCCTTGCTCATGATAATTGTCTATTGTTCATGCTATAATTGTGTTATCCGGAAATCGTAATACATGTGTGAATACATAGACCACAACATGTCCCTAGTGAGCCTCTAATTGACTAGCTCGTTGATCAATATATGGTTACGGTTTCCTGACCATGGACATTGGATGTCATTGATAACGGGATCACATCATTAGGAGAATGATGTGATGGACAAGACCCCATCCTAAGCATAGGACAAGATCGTGTAGTTCGTCTGCTAAAGCTTTTCTAATGTCAAGTATCTTTTCCTTAGACCATGAGATTGTGCAACTCCCGGATACTGTAGGAATGTTTTGGGTGTGCCAAACATCACAACATAACTGGGTGGCTATAAAGGTGCACTACGAGTATCTCCGAAAGTGTCTGTTGGGTTGGCACGAATCGAGACTGGGATTTGTCACTCCGTATGACGGAGAGGTATCTCTGGGCCCACTCGGTGATGCATCATCATAATGAGCTCAATGTTTCTAAGCAGTTAGTCACGGGATCATGCATTATGGAACAAGTAACGTGACTTTCCAGTAACGAGATTAAGCGAGGTAGTGGGATACCGACGATCGAATCTTAGGCAAGTAACGTACCGATTGACAAAGGGAATTGTATACGGGATTGATTGAATCCTCGACATCGTGGTTCATCCGATGAGATAATCATGGAACATGTGGGAGCCAACATGGGTATCTAGATCCCGATGTTGGTTATTGGCCGGAGAGATGTCTTGGTCATGTCTACATGGTTCCCAAACCCGTAGATTCTACACACTTATGGTTCGGTGACGCTAGAGTTGTTATGGGAAATAGTATGTGGTTACCGAATGTTGTTTGGAGTCCTGGATGAGATCTCGGACGTCACGAGGAGTTCTGGAATGGTCCGGAGGTGAAGATTTATATATGGGAAGTCATCATACGGTCACCAGAAGTATTCGGGGGTTTGTCGGTATTGTACCGGGACCACCGAAGGGGTTCCGGGGGTCCACCGGGAGGGCCCACCTGCGCTGTAGGGCCCTATGGGCTGTATGTGGAAGGGAACCAGCCCCTAAGTGGGCTGGGAGCCATCCCCCCTAGGGCCCATGCGCCTAGGGTTGAGGGAAACCCTAAAGGGGCGCCCCCTTGGCTTGGGGGGCAAGCCCCCTCCCCTTGGCCACTGCCCCCCTCTAGATCTCATCTAGAGGGGCCGACCCCTTCACCCTTCACCCTATAAATAGAGGGGAGGAGGGAGGGCAGCAACACCTCATCCAAGGTGCAGCCCTCCCCTCTCTAAGACCCCTCCTCCTCCGTCAAGCTTGGCGAAGCCCTACCGGAGAACTGCAAGCTCCACCACCACGCCGTTGTGCTGCCGGAGTTCTTCCCCAACTTCTCCTTCCCCCTTGCTAGATCAAGAAGGAGGAGACGTCCCCGTGCTGCACGTGTGTTCAACGCGGAGGCACCATTGTAAGGCACTTAGAATGGAAACAACCGCGATCTGAATTGCTGCGAGTACGACTCCTTCATCCGCGTTCTTGTAACGCTTCCGTCTCGCGATCTTCAAGGGTATGAAGATGCACTCCTCTCTCTCTATCGTTGCTAAACTCTCCATAGATTGATCTTGGTGATGCGTAGAATTTTTTTTTAATTTCTGCAACGATTCCCAACAAATTTTTCCCCTTATTAAAGTTGCTCGTCAACCGACACCGGACCCGAAGAATCAGCAAGGAATTCAAATGTTTGGAAGCTTAGCTAAATAGAATGGAATTATCAGCAGACTGTAGTGAAATTGCAATATCTTGTCTGAATGCAAAAGAAATCTTGGATGGCTACCAGTATCAAGTTTGCATCAGTATGGAATTCTCAGCCGACTACATTGAGATCTGGGGATATCTTATCGTGATACGAATAATCAGGTTTGCCTCAGTGTGCACACTTCATAGCAAAAATGATCAAGAAGATAAACTATGTGCAAGATTGACAATATATTGCAGTACATCTCAAGAATCAGACCTACAATAGTTCAGTTAGAAAGCAAGTCTGCCTCGAGCATACCACCAAGGTCTTGCAAGTCACTCGAAAGCAGATTAGATAGGCACATGAGGATTGTTAAAAGAAGGAAGCCAGCTATACACCAAAGTGTGACAAAGGAATGAGCTCAGTAAAAGTACCTGTTGTCGGATTTCGGGTTCTGGCAGACCCTTGAGGATCGAACACTGGGGTGCGCACGGAGATCTCTCCCCTACCGATCTACGTCCAATCTCCTCGCGTGATCTAAGCTGGAAACAACAAACAACACAAGAGACACGAGGTTTATACTGGTTCGGGCCACCGTTGTGGTGTAATACCCTACTCCAGTGTGTGGTGTGGTGGATTGCCTCAGGGGTTGATGATGAATAGTACAAGGGAAGAACAGCCTCGCGAGAGGTATTCTTGTGCTGGTGCGATGAACTACTTGGGTGAGTTCAGGTGCCTCTCACTCTCTCTCTCTGCTAGGGCTCTATCAGATCTCTAGCTGTCTCTATCTCTCGATCTCTTGATGTCTCGATGTCTCCCCGTCTCTCTGTGGTGGCTAGCTCTATTTATAGAGGCCCTGGGCCTCTCCCGAAATAATGAGCGGGAAGGGCGCCAACAATTGGCCATTTTGAAGGGGAACATCTAGTACAAGTTATGCTGACCAAAGGTGGTCTTCGGCTGCCAAAAGCACTGGTGGTGACGCCGTCTTGGGCTCCACGGTGACCTCCGTCCTGCCGCTCTGCTGGTCTTGGTCTCGTTGCACCGGAATGGTAACCTTTGCCCGATGCCTTGGCCTGTGCTTGCCCCCTTTGCACCAAAGGGGAAACAAGGACACTGCACAGGCCGGCGCCTGCCTGGTCTCGATCGTCATGGCTTGCGTCACGGGCTCCTCGCGAGGTACCCCTGCCTTGATCTCTCCGCCTCCTCGCGAGCCTGTCTGATGAGGCTGCCTCTGAGGAAGCTTCCTGTCGTCCGCCCCGCGAGGCTTGGCCCCTCGCGAGGGTCTTGAGCTGATGAAGATGGGCCGTGCCGGGCCCCCACTTGAGCCACGCCGTAGGCAGGCAAGTCTGGGGACCCCCGTTCCCAGAACGCCGACACCTGTGAACCTGGAAGATGATCCTGATGAGCCCTTGTCTTCTTTCTCCAGTAACAGCACCACACCTGTGATCTGAGCCATTTTTAGCTATCCGGGGTGGATGCCGATTTTTATTTCTCTCTTCAACGACTGTCATGAGTTCTGAGCTGCTTCCCAGCCATCTCATATAGTTGTTGAGTTTCTTTTTGTGATAGTAGCCCTATAGCTGCTTTTGGCTATTTTAGGGAGCTGCCACTTTCTTCTTATCGATCCGGTCTCATGTTTTGAGCTGATTTTCAGCTGTCCTGAGCCATGGTTGAGTTATCGCAGTAATGCCCTATATCTGAGTTGTAAAGACCGTTCTGGTGGCTACTGATCTATTTGCCAATTTCTTGCAAGGGTTCGGATGATCATTTTTCTACGGTCAGAACTTGAGAGGTGATGAACCGGCATACCATGTCAGGAAATGAGGATAAGAGTACGCATGTCAGAATATTGCACCCGACAGAATCCATGGTCACACGAAGAAGCAATATGACCGAGCTCTTTTAGTCAGGGATCCAGACAAGAAAAACAGTAATGGAGTAGCAAGACCGGTGATGCAGTTATGAAAATGGTTGCAAGACCCACATGGTGCAGATACCCGGACAGTCTGAGTCAGTATGGATCACCATGGATATTCACCTAAGGTGGATCTGCTCGATTTTGGTAAGGGCTTCATATCCACATGACTCACCCAGTTAACAATATCTGCTCAGATTTGTTAGTATCAAATATCTGAATCTGCAAAGTCAGACCATAGGTCAAACCAACAGTGTGACTCCAGCAATTGTGGTAAAGCATCGCACAACCTACTATCCCCTTGGATATGCCGACAAAATGAGTAATCAGGATTTCGAGTAACAGTCTTGAGGCATGTGCCCTCACTAATGAGGATTATCAAAGTATAGCCTGTCGTGAGCCAAATTCTTCTGCCAGAACCACCGCCAGTCAAGTCTGCAGATATTAGCATGTAAGATCGTACCCCTTCATGCTGGCCCCGGCAAGTGAAAGTCGAATATTTGGAACGGATATGATACTCCAGAAGGTGGAGCCAATTAAGATGATTCAGAAACTTCTGCGATGGGTCAGAAATTGTCAGGAAACGGTTATGCCTCAACTCACAGTTTGGAACCAAAGGACCTACATTCAGTGAAGAAACCCAATGCAAGGAGTCAGAGCTTGGGTGTTCACCAGGAAAATGTGGCCACAACTTCGTAAAGGTTGTCAGTGCTGGATGACCCACCCATCGGAAATCACTCTCAAATTTGTGAGACAGACACATATTTCAGTCATGGAATCTCTGCTAAGTTAGCCGATATGAAAATAATTGGAGCCAGTATAAGCATGAACAAGCCAGATAAGATCTGTCAGAGTATGGATACAGTGAATCAGACCACCCAGAGCCAGTCAGGTAAAAATTTAGTGGGGACAACAATAAAGGAAAAAAGGAGACCCGAGTTGGAAACAGTTTCCTTAAGTCAGTATATTCATACTTGTTCCCTGATCAACCAAATCTTGAGGACGAGATTTATTTAAGAGGGTAAGGTTTGTAACAGCCTGATTTTTGGCCCTTTCTTTTTCTTTTGATTTTCTGAGGTTTTTTCCTGAGATTTCTTTTTTCGTGGCTTTGTGGTCTGGAAACTGAAGAAGATGAACTCTTCTTTGCTTCCAGAGTGGCTTGTCATACCCAAATCCTTCCCTAGGCCTTTCCATTTTCATCCTAGCCCAAATCCCAACATTCTTTTTATTGGGGATATTCCTTTTCTATTAAAGGAATAACTCAATTTGCCATAGGTTGTGAAGCAACCTATATTTCCATCACTCCTAAAATTCCCAAATAATTCTCATAATTTTTTGGGTCATATCTTTCTCAAATATGGCAAAATATTTCATTGGCCATGTTTCCCATCATCCTCAAATAATTCTTTTCCTATTCTGTCCTGGATGGCAGATTGTGAACCAAGTGCCATCTACATTTGCCCAATTGACCCCAAACTTCTTGTACACCTTTTCATGCCCAAATAATTGCCTCATGCCAAAATTCAACTTAATTTGCCTAGTAAATATTCCTGAGCAATTTTTCAAAGTTCCTATCTTAGGGAATTGGTTGTGAAGGAAGCACTAGCTAGGTTAATCCAATTGAGTTGAATTTTTGCATGGTCTTTCATATCATCAAACAAAAGCTCTCCACAAGATTTGAGCTCATGCAATTCATCCATGTGAGCACAGCTTCAAATCCTTGTTTCTGTCCAAATTTTTAGTTAATGAAGCAAGTATATTTTATCTTACTGCATTATGGCTGTAAATTTTCCTAGGCCTTCTGTTATCCATATAACCTATCTCCACCCAATTTGGGCATATTCCATTTAGCCAATTTTCCTCTAGAATGTTTGCAAGTTTCTGGTCAGTAAAAATGCTTGTGAAGCAAGTACCATTTTGGTTTATCCAGTTGGTATGAAACCTTTTTCAGCATCTTCATATGACCAAATAACTCTGCCCTGCCCAAGTTAAGCTTATGTTGATACTCCATGTGAGAGCATCATCATGATCAAGTTTCCGGACCTAATCTGAGGTTACAAAGCAACCCTGTTGTTTTGTGATCCATTTCCCCTCAAACTTAACAGGATCGTAGTCCTTCCTTATCTACACACCCCAGACAACACCATTTGACCCAATCAAGTTCCTATTGATCAGCAGTGCACGTCCAAGTTTGATGTAGCAAACTTGCAGCAATTCCATACTCCTCTCCTTGGCACCTTTTGTCGATCCATCAACTCCCTCAGCCTCGGTAATGCAAGGACTCATCATTAGACAACTCGCGGCAGTCCCTTGCGTCCCCTCCTTCCCGGGCACAGTGGTAACCATGTTGTTTGCACGCGCTCTGGCAGCATTGGTCGCGTGCAGAGCGTCGTTTTGCTCGGGCACGGCTCGTGGTCGTCGCGTTCGCTCGCCCGTGCATGTCTAGAGTGTTCCCCGCGTTGTCGTCGTTCCCATGGAGCCCTTTCCCCTCCGTCTACTTCCTCGGAGAGCCATCCCCATCGCCAAATAGTGAGCGTCCACGGGAGCGTTGTAGCCGACCGGCTCTGTCCGCGCCTCGGCCGCTTCCTCCTCGTGCTCCCTTAGCCGCCTCTGCCCCCGTGAGCTCTCCCCTATGCCTTCCCCGTCGTCTACCTTCGAGCCCATGCACGAGCACACGCGTCCGCGGTGCCGGCCACGTGTCCGCGGCGACACACACTCGGCTTCCTCCCCCTCTGCCTATATAAGGCCACCCCGAGCACGTTCCTCTTCACTAATCGACCTCACGCACCCCTAGCTGCCTCCCCGACCACCCGAACGAGCTCGAGGAGCTCTCTGTGTCCACCATCGACACCATGGCCGCCAGACTCTTTCTCCTAAATTCGCTCGTAGTCGAGCTCTTCCCTCCCTCCTTCCACCGGACGAGGCTCCTCTGACGTACTGCAGGGTGCAGTTGGGCCACTGACAGGTGGGCCCGAAAGCAAGTTGGCCCACCTGTCAGTGACCCAACTGCACCCTGCAGTACGTCAGGGGAGCCGAGTCCCCTTCCACCACCAGTAGTCCACCCAGACCCCGGCGCATCTCCCCAACCCCTCAGCTCGGCGCCGGAGTACTCGTGGCCGCGTGCCCCCAAGATGGGCCACCGCCGTTCCTCTCTGCCTCCGCGATGCGCCTCCGTTCCACGCCTCCTCAACGTTTGTTCTGCACCAGGATGGATGCGTGGTGTCCTCTCGATCACGTAGGTGGTCCGGGCGCCACGAATGGTGGCCGGAGCCGCCCGAACGGCCGCCGGCGTCGGCCCTGCCCTTTGGCCTCGCGGCGAGCGAGAGGAAATGAGGAAGGCGACGATACCCCCTCCCCTTGCACATAGGACCCGCCCGTCAGCCTCACCTGCATTGACCAGGCATTGATGATGTGGATAAGTGGAGGCATGTTTCCCTCTGCGCGCTTTTCTCTCCTGAAAGCATATTCCATGAAATCCGTTTTCCGTTTGAGGAAATGTACTTTCATTGTTCTTCGACTGAAAATACGTTTTCTTTTGCAGAAGACGTATTCTGCCCGAAGGCGCTTTCAGTTTTTGCCTCCAGGGACTTGCTTGTAGAAGTTTATTCACATAATGGTCCCTGGTGTTCAACACCTGATAACTCCGCAACCGTAACTCCGATTGAGGTGAAACCAATGCTCACTTCTTCATCTCGTCGAGCCCGTTCTGTTCACATCATTTTTAATATGGTTTGCCATACTGGAAATGACCATTTTGCCCTTGCCCCTAATCAGCCCCCTCCGAGAGAGAACCTTTTCTGGCGATTCTTTCTGCGGTCGTTCCGCACTTCTCCCCGGAGCCTTCTCCATCCCCAGGCAAGACACAACCACCATTTGCATGATAGACATGCAGAAGCATTGGTTTTCAACTAGAATCTTTAATAACTGTTTGTTTGTTTTGCTACTGTGGTCGGTATTTCGGTTATGCTTATGGATCGGTGTTTACCGTCATGCTATGTCTTCATGCACGTTGTTATTATGTTCTTCGTGCTAGTATTACTTTAATATTGGCAATGTTTGGTAGTAGTACATGTTGGTGATGGTCTTTGGTGCCTGACTATCATCTATTCCGAGTACCGTTGTTATGCATGTTCCTTTGCATACAGTTAATTAAATACTTGCATGGTAGTTTTATCGTTATGTTATTGCATGGTATTTATTGTTGATGCTAGTGGTCATGTTATGCTATGAGTAGTATTCTAGTTGTGATATCCATGCTCGTCAGTATGCCATGCTCATCTGGATAAATGGTTAAATGTTGTTGTTATGCTCGTTGATTGGGACGCACCCCCATGCTTATGTTAATATCATGTTCATGCATTGTAGTTGCATCAAGTTATTTTTATCATGACTTAGCATATTGCATTCAAGTTTAACCAGATTAAATTGAACTTGAACAACTGTTGGCTAAGTCATGGTGCCACCATATCGAGCTGACCAGTGCAACCACGCGTACCTTTATGGGGGGGGGTCCTAACTGGGTCTATTGTCATGCCTCTTGACGGTGCCTCACGCGAGGGAAGGTTATGCGCGGGCGCTACCTTGGCCAGGTAGGACAACATAAGCCTTGTTTGTCCGTTGTTTTTGTAAGGATCCTTGTCCCCATTTGGGACCGTTTTGCCACCATGGTGGTCGTTGGTGCCTTTGGTTGGCACGGGGCCACCCAGGACTTAGCCCAAAGGGGAGTTGGTCGAAGTGGCCAGAAGAGTGTCATGGCAGTAGGACGGTTTTGTCGGAACGCCGTTGGTCCACCCGAATGGGAGTGCGAGGCCATGGGTTCCATGGTGTGGGTACAGTGTGCTAACCTCTGCAGAGTGTGTGTGTGTGTGTGTGTGTTAACACTATTGATAGCCGTGCCCACGGACATGGGCCCAGTTTGTGTCGGTCACACTATGGGTCAACAGTAATAATAATAATTTGCTTAATAACAACCCTGGTTCGACGATGAAAGAAGTTGGTTGATATTTATGTGATCGTCAGAGGATCACTGTGATATCGTGAGTACCAACTTGATGGATATTGATATGTCTCCAATGTATCTATAATTTTTGATTGCTCCATGCTATATTATCTTCTGTTTTGGAAATTATTGGGCTTTATTATTCACTTCTATATTATTTTTGGGACTACTATTAACCGGAGGCCCAACCCAGAATTGTTGTTTTTTGCCTATTTCAGAGTTTCACAAAAAAGGAATATCAAACGGAGTCCAAACGGAATGAAACCTTCGGGAACATGATTTTCGGAATGAACATGATCCAGGAGACTTGGACCCTACGTCAAGCAACCAACAGGGAAGCCATGAGGTAGGGGGCGCGCCTACCCCCCCCCCCCAAGCATGCCCTCCACCCTCGTGGGCCCCCTGTTGCTCCACCGACGTACTCCTTCCTCCTATATATACCTATGTACCCCCAAACGATCAGATACGGAGCCAAAATCCTAATTCCACCACAGTAACTTTCTGTATCCACGAGATCCCATCTTGGGGCCTGTTCTGGACGGAGGGGGCATCGATCACGGAGGGCTTCTACATCAACACCATAGCCTCTCCGATGAAGTGTGAGTAGTTTACCTCAGACCTTCGGGTCCATAGTTATTAGCTAGATGGCTTCTTCTCTCTTTTTTGATCTCAATACAAAATTCTCCCCCTCTCTTGTGGAGATCTATTCGATGTAATCTTCTTTTGCGGTGTGTTTGTTGAGACAGATGAATTGTGGGTTTATGATCAAGTTTATCTATGAACAATATTTGAATCTTCTCTGAATTCTTTTATGTATGATTGGTTATCTTTGCAAGTCTCTTCGAATTATCAGTTTGGTTTGGCCTACTAGATTGATCTTTTTTGCAATGGGAGAAGTGCTTAGCTTTGGATTCAATCTTGCAGTGTCCTTTCCTAGTGACAGTAGGGGCAGCAAGGCACGTATTGTATTGTTGCCATCGAGGATAACAAGATGGGGTTTTTATCATATTGCATGAATTTATCCCTCTACATCATGTCATCTTGCTTAAGGCGTTACTCTGTTCTTATGAACTTAATATTCTAGATGCATGCTGGATAGCGGTCGATGTGTGGAGTAATAGTAGTAGATGCAGGCAGGAGTCGGTCTACTTGTCTTGGACGTGATGCCTATATACATGATCATAACTAGATATTCTCATAACTATGCTCAATTCTGTCAATTGCTCAACAGTAATTTGTTCACCCACTATAAAATACGTATGCTCTTGAGAGAAGCCACTAGTGAAACCTATGGCCCCCGGGTCTATCTTCATCATATTAATCTTCGAATACTTAGTTATTTCCTTTGCCTTTTCTTTTACTTTGCATCTTTATCATAAAAATACCAAAAATATTATCTTATCATATCTATCAGATCTCACTCTCGTAAGTGACCATGTAGGTATTGACAACCACTTATCGCGTTGGTTGCGAGGATTTATTTGTTTTGTGTAGGTGCGAGGGACTCGCGCGTAGCCTCCTACTGGATTGATACCTTGGTTCTCAAAAACTGAGGGAAATACTTACGCTACTTTGCTGCATCACCCTTTCCTCTTCAAGGAAAACCAACACAGTGCTCAAGAGGTAGCAAGAAGGATTTCTAGCGCCGTTGCCGGGGAGGTCTACGCAAAAGTCAACATACCAAGTACCCATCACAAACCCTTATCTCCCGCATTACATTATTTGACATTTGCCTCTCATTTTCCTATCCCCCACTTCACCCATGCCATTTTATTTGCCCTTCTTTTGCTCGTCTTTCCATTTGCTTTGATGTCTTACTTGGCTCGTTTGGTTGGAATAGTTGTTTATTTATTACTAAATAGAGAACCTAAACATCTATGGATCCTCATCTGCTTGCTAATATTTTTAAGAGATCAAATTATGATGAACCAATTGCTAGTGAGTTTTATGCACTAGGTTATCTTCATGAAGTTTTGCTTGAAATTTGTGAATCTAAAAATTGCGATAAAGTACTTTATGGAGTGATTCACGATGAATCTTTGAATAAAAAGCATGATTGCAATGATGATAGTATAAATTCTATTAATGTCAATTGTGCTTATAATATGCAAAACCCTAAGCTTGGGGATGCTAGTTTTTCTATGTCTACTACTTGTTGGAATGATCATGGTTGGGGTGATTCTTCTTGTGACCTTGAAAATTTATTTAAGACCCATGATGAATGTTCAATCTTATGAATTTTTTGATAAAAGTGGGGTCATGACTTTAGTTAATGTTAGTCCCACTATTTTGGAAGAGTGTCAACTTTGCATGCATGTGGATCGTGTTGAAAATATTTTATGTGATATCTGTTTTGTTAAATTTGCTTATGATCCTACATGTAATTATTATGAGAGAGGAAAATATGGTGGTAGAAATTTTCATGTTACTAAATTACCTCTCGTTATGTTGAGGTTACTATTGTTTTTTCCTCTTCCATGCATATGCTAGTTTTTGCTTTCCATGATAATTTGTTTGCCTATAAGATGCCTATGCATAGGAAGTATGTTAGACTTAGATGTGTTTGTCACATGTTTTATGATGCTCTCTTTGTGCTTCAATTCTTGTCTTTCATGTGAGCATCATTAAAATTATCAATGCCTAGCTAAAAAGGCTTTAAAGAAAAGAGCTTGTTGGGAGACAACCCAATATTTTTCCTTGCTGTTAATTAATAAATAATTTATCTAGCCTCTATTTTGGTTGTGTTTTTTGTCTTTAATTAGTGTTTGTGCCAAGTAGAACCATTGGGGAGACTTGGGGAAAATCTTGTTAATCTTGCTGTAAAAACAGAAACTTTAGCGCTCACGAGAACTGCTGCCATTTTTATTTGGAAAGTGATATTTAGTTAATTATTTTTGCAGATGATTAAGAGATAAATGACTCACGTCAAGCAATTTATTCTAGAATTTTTGGAGTTCCAGATCTTGCGCTAGGTACAGATTACTACAGACTGTTTTGTTTTAGACAGATTCTGTTTTTCGTGTGTTGTTTGCTTATTTTGATGAATCTATGGCTAGTAAAATAGTTTATAAACCGTAGAGAAGTTGGAATACAGTAAGTTTAACACCAATATAAATAAAGAATGAGTTCATTACAGTACCGTGAAGTGGTGTTTTGTTTTCTTTCGCTAACGGAGCTCACGAGATTTTCTACTTTGAGTTTTGTGTTGTGAAGTTTTCAAGTTTTGGGTAAGGATTTGATGGATTATGGAACAAGGAGTGGCAAGAGCCTAAGCTTGGCGATGCCCATGGAACCCCCAAGATAATCTAAGGACACCAAAAAGCCAAAGCTTGGAGATGCCCCGGAAGGCATCCCCTCTTTCGTCTACTTCCATCGGTAACTTTACTTGGAGCTATATTTTTATTCACCACATGATATGTTTTTTGCTTGGAGCGTCTTGTATGATTTGAGTCTTTGCTTTTTAGTTTATCATAATCATCTTTGCTCTACACACCTTTTGAGAGAGACACACATGATTCGGAAATTATTAGAATACTCTATGTGCTTCACTTATATCTTTTGAGTTATATAGTTTTTGCTCTAGTGCTTCACTTATATCTTTTAGAGCACGGTGGTGGATTTGTTTTATAGAAACTATTGATCTCTCATGCCTCACTTAGATTATTTTGATAGTCTTAAATAGCATGGTAATTTTCTTAAATAATCCTAATATGCTAGGTATACAAGATTAGTAAAAAAAATCTTATGAGTGTGTTGAATACTAAGAGAAGTTTGATGCTTGATGATTGTTTTGAGATATAAAGATGGTGATATTAGAGTCATGCTAGTTGAGTAGTTGTGAATTTGAGAGATACTTGTGTTAAAGTTTGTGATTCCCGTAGCATGCACGTATGGTGAACCGTTATGTGATGAAGTCGGAGCATAATTTATTTATTGATTGTCTTCCTTATGAGTGGCGGTCGGGGACGAGCGATGGTCTTTTCCTACCAATCTATCCCCCTAGGAGCATGCGCGTAATACTTTTCTTTGATAACTTGTAGATTTTTGCAACAAGTATATGAGTTCTTTACGACTAATGTTGAGTCCATGGATTATACGCACTTTTCTTCCTTCCACCATTGCTAGCCTCTCTAATACCGCGCACTTTTCGCCAGTATCATACACCCACCATATACCTTCCTCAAAACAGCCACCATACCTACCTATCATGGCATTTCCATAGCCATTCCGAGATATATTGCCATGCAACTTACCACCATTCCGATTATTATGACACGCTCCATCATTGTCATATTGCTTTGCATGATCATGTAGTTGACATCGTATTTGTGACAAAGCCACCGTTCTTAATTCTTTCATACATGTCACTCTTGATTCATTGCATATCTCGGTACACCGCCGGAAGCATTCACATAGAGTCATATTTTGTTCTAAGTCTTGAGTTGTAAGTAAATAAAAATGTGATGATCATCATTATTAGAGCATTGTCCCAAGTGAGGAAAGGATGATGGAGACTATGATTCCCCCACAAGTCGGGATGAGACTCCGGACTAAAAAAGGAAAAAAAAAGAGGCCATAAAAAAGGGGGAGAAAAGTCCCAAATAAAAAAATGAGAGAAAAAGAGAGAATGGACAATGCTACGATCCTTTTACCACACTTGTGTTTCAAAGTAGCACCATGATCTTCATGATAGAGAGTCTCCTATGATATCACTTTCATATACTAGTGCGAAGTTTTCATTATAGAACTTGGCTTGCATATTCCAATGATGGGCTTCCTCAAAATGCCCTAGGTCTTCGTGAGCAATCGAGTTGGATGCACACCCACTTAGTTTCTTTTGTTGAGCTTTCATATACTTATATCTCTAGTGCATCCGTTGCATGGCAATCCCTACTCACTCACATTTATATCTATTGATGGGCATCTCCATAGCCCGTTGATACGCCTAGTTGATGTGAGACTATCGTCTCCACAACCACCATTCTATTCCACATATAGTGTTATGTCCATGGCTCACGCTCATGTATTGCGTGAAGATTGAAATAGTTTGACAATGTCAAAAGTATGAAACAATTGCTTGGCTTGTCATCGGGGTTGTGCATGATTTCAATACTTTGTGTGGTGAAGATAGAGCATAACCATACTATATGATTTTGTAGCGATAACTTTCTTTGGCCATGTTATTTTGAGAAGACATAATTGCTTAGTTAGCATGCTTGAAGTATTATTATTTCTATGTCAATATTAAACTTTTATCTTGAATCTTTCGGATCTGAATATTCATGCCACAATTAAGAAGAATTACATTGAAATTATGCCTAGTAGCATTCCACATCAAAAATTCTATTTTTATCATTTACCTACTCGAGGACGAGCAGGAATTAAGCTTGGGGATGCTTGATATGTCTCCAATGTATCTATAATTTTTTATTGCTCCTTGCTATATTATCTTCTGTTTTGGACATTATTGGGCTTTATTATTCGCTTTTATATTATTTTCGGGACTAACCTATTAACCGGAGGACCAGCCCAGAATTGCTGTTTTTTGCCTATTTCAGAGTTTCGCAGAAAAGGAGTATCAAACGGAGTCCAAACGGAATGAAACCTTCGGGAACGTGATTTTCGGAACGAACATGACCCAGGAGACTTGGACCCTACGTCAAGCAACCAACAGGGAAGCCACGAGGTAGGGGGGAGTGCCTACCCCCCCCCCCCAGGCGCGCCCTCCACCCTCGTGGGCCCCCTGTTGCTCCACTGACGTACTCCTTCCTCCTATATATACCTACGTACCCCCAAACGATCAGATATGGATCCAAAACCCTAATTACACTGCCGTAACTTTCTGTATCCACGAGATCCCATCTTGGGACATGTTCCGAAGCTCCACCGGAGGGGGCATCGATCACGGAGGGATTCTACATCAACACCATAGCCTCTCCGATGAAATGTGAGTAGTTTACCTCAGACCTTCGGGTCCATAGTTATTAGCTAGATGGCTTCTTCTCTCTTTTTGGATCTCAATACAAAGTTCTCCCCCTCTCTTGTGGAGATCTATTCAACGTAATCTTATTTTGCAGTGTGTTTGTTGAGACCGATGAATTGTGGGTTTATGATCAAGTTTATCTATGAACAATATTTGAATCTTCTCTGAATTCTTTTATGTATGATTGGTTATCTTTGCAAGTCTCTTCGAATTATCAGTTTGGTTTGGCCTACTAGATTGATCTGTCTTGCAATGGGAGAAGTGCTTAGCTTTGGTTTCAATCTTGCGGTGTCCTTTCCCAGTGACAGTAGGGGCAACAAGGCACATATTGTATTGTTGCCATCGAGGATAACAAGATGTTTTTTTATCATATTGCATGAATTTATCCCTCTACATCATGTCATCTTGCTTAAGGTGTTACTCTGTTCTTATGAACTTAATATTCTAGATGCATGCTGGATAGCGGTCGATGTGTGGAGTAATAGTAGTAGATGCAGGCAGGAGTCGGTCTACTTGTCTTGGACGTGATGCCTATATACATGATCATACCTAGATATTCTCATAACTATGCTCGATTCAGTCAATTGCTCAACAGTAATTTGTTCACCCACCGTAAAATACTTATGCTCTTGAGAGAAGCCACTAGTGAAACCTATGGCCCTGGGGTCTATCTTCATCATATTAATCTTCCAATACTTAGTTATTTCCTTTGCCTTTTATTTTACCTTGCATCTTTATCATAAAAATACCAAAAATATTATCTTATTATATCTTTCAGATCTCACTCTCGTAAGTGACCGTGTAGGGATTGACAACCCCTTATCGCGTTGGTTGCGAGGATTTATTTGTTTTGTGTAGGTGCGAGGGACTCGCGCGTAGCCTCCCACTGGATTGATACCTTGATTCTCAAAAACCGAGGGAAATAATTACGCTACTTTTCTGCATCACCCTTCCCTCTTCAAGGGAAAACCAACACAGTGCTCAAGAGGTAGCAGATATTTGTGATGTTATGCGAGAGTCAAAGGTAAAGGTCAAGCTCCTTGTGGTCATAAATTATTACTACAATATTATTAATAGCAAACTTGATTGGATCCTGAGATGATCGTGTGATGTCTGTGATGGTAAGTTTGTGATGGTTACGAGGTAACCCGAGCAGAGTAAGTTGGTGCATGATAGTTTCATCATGTTGCATGCTAGTCTCATCATGTTCATATATTTATGCCATGCTCGTATTGTTCCAGTTGTATTATGTTATACATGCCATGTTGTTCTGATAGCATCGGGTTCATCATTTCTTAATAATCTATAATTGCCATGCTATTGTTTGTCTTGATTACTTTGGTTGCTGTGAGCTTGCAAGTACATTCAATGTACTGACCTGGCGTGTCATGCGAGTTTGCAGGTCATGCCAGATTTGATTGCTTGTTTGCCATGGATTCCTTATTTGCGAGCTAGGATAAGCACTCCAGCCAGAGTCCCCGCGGAGTGGAGTTCATCATCGTCGTCGCTGTTCCGCTGCCAGTTGTCATTCCGTTGCGTCATGTTGTTCTGCTGCTTGAATGGAGAAACTGTGGCGGGCGTAGTGTCGCTGTGCCGATGTAATCCCCTTGTACCCATATAGATTGTAATAAAGAGCTAATTTGTCCAATGCTAAGCAGTGTCGTATTCCAGAAGACTTCTCCTTGATCTCTGGGCTGGAATACGGGGCGTTCCGGTTTCTCTGAGCCGGGGTGCCACATAGTCCGAATCGGAGTAGCCAACAAGATCAAAAGAAGACCTCTTAGGATACCAAATGCCAAAGTTTGGTGTATGAATTAAGTATCTCACTATCCTTTTCACATCCTTAAGATGACATTCTTTGGGGGTCGGTTGATATCGTGCACACATGCACACACTTAGCAAAATATCAGGATGGGAGGCACATAGATATAAAGATGAACCAATCATGGAACGGTAAACCTTTTGGTCAATCAGTTTGCCATCCTTAGTGAAGTCAAGATGTCCACTAGTAGGGATGGGTGTTTTCATAGCTTTGTTTTCTTGCATGTTGAACTTCTTGAATAAGTTCTTGGTATACTTTGTTTGAAAAACAAAGATACCCTTCTTAGTTTGCTTGATTTGCAACCCAAGAAAGAACTTGAGTTCACTCATCATAGACATCTCAAACTTCTCCGACATTAGCCTTCCAAACTTTTCACTAAAATGAGGGTTAGTCGAACCAAATATAACATCAACATAAATTTGGCACACAACTAGTTCTCCATTAACCCTTTTAGTAAAAAGAGTGGAATCAATTTTCCAATATCAAAGCCTTTTTCAATGAGGAACTTGGTCAAGCATTTATACCACATTCTAGGAGCTTGTTTAAGACCATAAAGAGCTTTCTGAAGTTTGTAAACATGGTCGGGTTTCTTAGGATTAATAAAGCCAGGAGGTTGTTTAACATAAACTTCCTCCTCAATTTCACTATTTAGAATATCACTTTTAATGTCCATTTGGTATAATGTAATATCATGATGATTGGCATAAGAAAGTAAGATGTGTATGGACTCAAGTCTAGCAACGGGGGCATATGTCTCACCATAGTCCATACCTTTGACTTGTGTGTATCCTTGAGCGACGAGACTGTGACGCCTGGATACTTAAGCTACAGTAAACCACTGTTAATGATGCCACGTCACCACAATTACTGTTGCTAATCTTGCGTTAGTTCGAAACTGATTCAAATTCAAATTCAAAATCAGATCAAACAGTAAAAGTTTTCAAACTTTAAAACTAAAATATTCGAGTTGTGCCAAATAATGCAAAGTTAATTGTGGTGAAGAAACCCCACTTTGATAAAATGTTTTAATACCCTAAAATGATTAAAACAGTAGGTAAAACAATTAATTAAATGCATTTTGGGTTTTATAAAATACTAAACTATTTTGTTCAGGGATAAAACCTTTCGTGGCAGTAGTTATAATTGTAACTCTATTTTAGCTATGGGTTTCACTTTTGTAAAACTATAAACTATTATATAAGAAAAATAAAACAGAACAGAAAAATAAAAATAAAAAGAAGAAACGAAAACAGAACAAAAAGAAAGAAAGGAAAAAAAACCCCCCCCCCCCCCCCCCGCTGGGCCTCGGCCCAGCTGGCCACTAGGCTAGCCAGGCCGGCCCAGCCGGCGCCCCCATAACCCCTCCAAACCCTAACCCACGTCGCTCGTAACCCCCACTCCTCCCTCGATCCACCTCGTCTCCCCACCCTGCCCCGAGTGGATCTGGATCGGGGGCAACCGACGCCCCTGACCCCGCCCGTCGCCCGCCTGGAGCGCCTCCGCCTCGACCCCGTCGCCGCCAGCTCGCCCCCCCCCCCCCCCGTCGACTATTTGCCTCGCCGGACCACCCCAAGCTCGCCTCACCCTCCCCTGCACCCACCTTCGACGCCACTCCGCGCCAGAGCCCTCCCCTGCCGACGCCTCGCCGTGCGCGACCGCCCGACCACGCCCGCGCCCGGGGAACCGCCGCCAAGCCGCCTCCTCGTCAGAGAGGGACGGATCCCGGGGGCCATGTCGCGGATCCGGCCTCCCTCGCCTTGCTCCCCTCGTCGGAGTCCCCTCGTCGACCGGCACCCTCTTCTCCGACACCGTCGGCCGCCGCCGCTAACCTCGTCATCGATCCGCTCGACCCCGACCTCCTCCGGCTCCATCACGCATCCTGCCGCTTCCGCTGTGAGCCTCCGGCCCTCCGTGGCCTTTTCCCCCTCCTCCCCGTGCCCTCCAGCACCACTTGCCGCTAGCTCCGTCATAGTCACCGCCTTCCGTCGCCCCCGACGCTGTTTCAGCCGCTCCTAGCTACAGACGAAGGCAGGTCTCGACGCTGCGCCTCGCGCTTATCCATTTGGCAGCCGGGGCTGCCCCTTTTGGTCGCTGGAGCCGTCGGCTCCGCGCGCGCCGCCGTTCTCTGAACTCACAAGCGGGCACACACACGCGCACACACGTTTTGACAGTGGGTTGACCCACTGACATGTGGGCCCGCCCGGTTTAACCATTCCCCTAACCACCTAATTAGAACCTAATAAAAATGTTTAGTTGAATAACTGAAAATGACATGTGGTTCCTTTTCATATAAAAGCCTGTTTCAAAATATCTAAGTCAATGGCATGTGGCCCCCCACCTAATTTGTTAAATTAATTGAACTGTTAATTTACACTACTCTATGACAGCTCGGTCCCACCAGCCAGTTTGACCAGTCAACGTTGACCTAGTCAACTGCTGACTGGACTATTGACTTTGACCTGACCCCACCTGTAATACACTGTGGCTGGCACTGCACTATGTGACAAAAGTATTTACTGATTTAAATTGGGAATATAAATAAATCCTAAAATTAATTTAAATCTTTTAAAATTAATATAAAATAAACCGTAGCTCGTATGGAAAAACTTTGTACATGAAAGTTGCTCAGAACAACGAGACGAATCCGGATACGCAGTCCGTTCGTCCGCCACACACCCCTAACCTATCGAACCCGCAACTTCCCCCTCCGGCTCCTCTGCCCGAAAACACGAAACACCGGGGATATTTTCCTGGATGTTTTCCCCCCTTCACCGGTATCGCCCATCCCTACGTTAGGTCACCCTAGCACAACGTATTGCCGCGTCTTACTTTGTGTTACATTTGATTGCTCCGTTATTTATTGTGTTCCCCCTCCGTTACTCCTTTCCGGTAGACTCCGAGACCGATGCTGATGCCCCTGTGGTCGACTACGTCACCGACGACCCCTCTCTCTTGCCAGAGCAACCAGGCAAGCCCCCCCTTTGATCACCAGATATCGCCTACTCTTTTCTCTATACTGCTTGCATTAGAGTAGTGTAGCATGTTACTGCTTTCCGTTATTCCTATCCTGATGCATAGCCTGTCCTTGCTACTACTGTTGTTACCATTACCTGCTATCCTACTGCTTAGTATAGGATGCTAGTGTTCCATCAGTGGCCCTACACTCTTGTCCGTCTGCCATGCTATACTACTGGGCCGTGATCACTTCGAGAGGTGATCACGGGCATATATGATATACTTTACACAGTTACATTACCTGTGATACTGTTCGGAGATGGGGGCTGAAGGGGCAGGTGGCTCCATCCCGGTAGAGGTGGGCCTGGGTTCCCGACGGCCCCCGACTGTTACTTTGTGGCGGAGTGGCAGGGCAGGTTGAGACCACCTAGGAGACAGGTGGGCCTGGCCCTGGTCGGCGTTCGCGGATATTTAACACGCTTAACGAGATCTTGGTATTTGATCTGAGTTGGCTATGAGCCTATACGCACTAACCATCTACGCGGGAGTAGTTATGGGTATCCCGGCGTCGTGGTATCAGCCGAAGCCTTCTTGACGTCAGCGACTGAGTGGCGCGCGCCGGGTTGGACTGCGTTAACACAACTTCCTTTGTAATGGAGGTTGCTAGGTCTGCTCACCGGCCGCGTACGCAACATGCAGGTGTGCTAAGGGCGATGGGCCCAGACCCCTGTGCGCTTAGGTTTAGACCAGCGTGCTGACCTCTCTGTTGTGCCTAGGTGGGGCTGCGACGTGTTGATCTTCCGCGGCCGGGCATGACCCAGGAAAGTGTGTCCGGCCAAATGGGATCAAGCGTGTTGGGTAAGTTGGTGCACCCCTGCAGGGAAGTTAATCTATTCGAATAGCCGTGATCTTCGGTAACAGGATGACTTGGAGTTGTACCTTGACCTTATGACAACTAGAACCGGATACTTAATAAAACACACCCTTCCAAGTTCCACAGACAACCCAGTGATCGCTTTTCCACAGGGCGACGAGGGGAGGATCGCCGGGTAGGATTATGCTATGCGATGCTACTGGAGATGCTACTGGAGATGCTACTTGGAGATGCTACTTGGAGATGCTACTTGGAGGACTTCAATCTACTCTCTTCTACATGCTGCAAGACGGAGGCTGCCAGAAGCGTAGTCTTCGGCAGGATTAGCTATCCCCCTTTTATTCTGGCATTCTGCAGTTCAGTCCACCGATATGGCCTTTTACACATATACCCATGCATATGTAGTGTAGCTCCTTGCTTGCGAGTACTTTGGATGAGTACTCACGGTTGCTTTTCTCCCTCTTTTCCCCTTTCCCTTCTACCTGGTTGTCGCAACCAGACGCTGGAGCCCTGGAGCCAGACACCACCGTCGATGATGATTCCTACTACACTGGAGGTGCCTACTACTACGTGCAGGCCGCTGACGACGATCAAGAGTAGTTAGGAGGATCCCAGGCAGGAGGCCTGCGCCTCTTTCGTTCTGTATCCCAGTTTGTGCTAGCCTTGTTAAGGCATACTTGTTTAACTTATGTCTATACTCAGATATTGTTGCTTCCGCTGACTCGTCTATGATCGAGCACTTGTATTCGAGCCCTTGAGGCCCCTGGCTTGTATTATGATGCTTGTATGACTTATTTTATTTGTAGAGTTGTGTTGTGATATCTTCCCGTGAGTCCCTGATCTTGATCGTACACATTTGCGTGCATGATTAGTGTACGATTAAATCAGGGGCGTCACAGAGACGGGCCTTGTTGCGTACAACTTGTCCATCTTCATCTTGCTTATTCTGAAACACCCATTTGGTACCAATGATGTTGTGGTTGTTGTTGGGCTTCTCTACCAATGTCCACGCTTGGTTCCTCTCAAAATTGTGTAGCTCTTCATGCATAGCATTTATCCAATACGGATCTTCTAGTGCTTCTTCAACCTTCATAGGTTCAATGCTAGAGATGAATGAATAATGTTCACAAAAATTAGCCAAACGAGTTTTAGAGCGAGTGATTCTCCCAGTATGAATATCATTGAAATTTGTTCGACGGGATGGTCTCTTGAGACTCTTGCTCTAACTCGTGAGATATGTTGTTTGGGTCGAGGTGGAACATCTTCTTCATCATCTTGTTCTTCCTCTTGGCCTTCTTCATTCACTACAAAAAAATACACTTCCGTGATGATACGTGTTTGTCACAGTAGGTCACTTTTTTTGTCATGCATGTACATCCATGACAAATTTATGACAGAATCAAGATAGTCATACCTGTGCTGTCATAGAAGTGTTCCATGACATTACCAAAATTATCATCACGGAAGTGTCCACTTCCATGACGATAAATCGCGTGTCACAGAAGTGCTTTCGTCAAGGGTGACCGACACGTGGCATCCACCGTAACAGAACGCCGTTAAGCTATCGGGTCGAGTTTTGGATCCGATAACCCGTTAACAGCCCCGACCAATGGGGATTTTCCACGTGTAAAATCATCATTGGCTGGAGGAAACATGTGTCGGCTCATCGTTGGGACAGATGTCAACCACTCATTGGACGGAAGGCGCCTATGATACGTCCACACATGGCACGACCCAACAGAGGCCCATTCCTGTGAAAAGGCCGGCCCGTTTGACTTGGTCAAAAGCTGGCAAGCCGGACCATGGAAAGCCTGTTAACGTCCTGTTCGAATATAGCCCATTTACAACCCGCTAACCCAAGGACCGTTACGCCCTATCCGAATTAGGCCCAGTAGCGTCATCTGGGCCATCTAGTATGATTCCAGCCCGTTTTCACTTCTGGCCCATGTATGGCCCATGACGTCTTTCGGCCCATATAAGGCCCTATGTAACTCTTGGCCTACTAACGGCCTGTGGTGAAACTGGCCCGTAATGAACAGTGTATCACTTTACACCCATTAACGGCATGTGGTGAAACTGGCCCGTAATGAACAGTGTGTCACTTTATACCCATTAACGGCCCGTTATTCCGTTGGGCCATTTCCAGCCCATGTTATCTTTCGGCCTTCTCAGAGCCCATTTATTCTTGGGCTCATTTTCAGCATTCGTTTACTTACGGCCCGTTAATGTCATTTTCTGCTTGTGGGCCAAATTCAGCCCGTGGTTATAGTCGGCCCGTTTGTGGTCCGTTAATACGTTGGGCCATTTTCATAGCGTCATCAAATATGGCCTATTAACGATGGCCCGTTATGGTCGGCCCATGAATGGACGATTCCAACTCTAGCCCGTTTACGGCCATAATGCGGCATGTTATTGGCCCATGTTTGGCCATCGATCATACTGCCCGTATAAGGCCCATTGATGATACTGCCCATAGAAGGCCCATTGTTTCTATGGCCCATAGAAGGCCCACTGTTTCTACGGCCCGTAGAAGGCCCACTGTTTCTATGGCCCGTAGGAGGCCCAGTGTCACTACAGTAAATATTAGCCCATGGTTATTGTGGCCTAGTTCTAAAAAATAGGTTATTGCAGCCACTAGCAAACCGCGGAAAAAGAACTGCAATGACTAGAAGCAAACAAATAAACAAGACAACAAGGAAATAAGTAAGCAAGCAACTTACTCTAGGCTATCACGGCTATCACACATATTACATCCACTGGGCATCAAAGTTCGCCACCAGTGGAAATAAACGCGCCGACAAAAGAATATACAAAACTGAGAGCACTTCAGAAGGCACTAGGCCTGGCCAGGTCGCCCCCCCCCCCAAACAGCTGAAGAAGCTGAGTAGACCTCAGTTGTGTCAACGATAGATGCATCAACACTAGATTTAAGGCATGATGGTGCGCACGGCAGTCCTTTGACATCTTCATTGCATCTTTGACTTCAAGTCGGAGCTGAGCTGAAGCAAGCCTTTCCGCTTTAAGTCGAGACTGAAGAAGTCGAACTGATTGAGGCAGCGACTGCACAGAGGTTGTCTCACACCTGCTGGTGAGTAGCTTCAACTCACTGTCTTCATCAAGATAGGACCTTGGGGTCATCTCGCTGTCCTCAAGATGGTTTGGCTCACTATCTTCCCTAAAGTTCTACCTGGCGTAAGAGATACGAGTCTGAAAGAGAAACAAGGAGACACATAACAGGTTTCACAATTAAATAAGCATATAAATGGATCTGTTCTGCATAAGGAACATGTTTTTACAACTACAATTTGAAACTGGTAGTTGTTGCAAACATCCAATCAGATGTAAACAGCAAAGGAAACAACAGTGGGGGAAATGATGCCTATCCAAATCTATACTAGAACAAAGTTTGAAGGCTTGAGAAGGATGAACTTACATTACATGTTAACATGGGCTGGACAAAGCCCTTCTCCATGTTGATGGAAGGATAATTCAATAAATTACCCAAAGAAAATTCTTTATAAGCGTTGCTATTATTCTACATTTTTCCAAGAGTAAATATAGATCAAATAATATTGGAAGAAACAGAGGATAATGAAGCTCAGGTGCAGACTGATGATACATAATCAATAGCAATTAATTAAGTACATCATTACAAGGCAAAAGGGAGAGAGGTACCGACAAGAGCAATGCAGAGCCCATTATTGTTTTTGAGATCGTATGATCCTTTGAGCAAGGAGATTCATCTGAAAGTAGTTTTCATACAAGAGAGAAGGTAAGGCACAAGCAGAAATTTAGGAGTTCAAATTTTGAATTGATATCATAGACAGTACCTGACACTGGGCTCCCAACAGTTCTAATAGGGGTTTGGCCACTAGAGTAGGGGTAAAGTGTGGTACAATTGGGCCTGTGTTTTCTGTGGCTGCTGATCTATTTGATTTAATAGGTATCACTACCTTTTCCAAATACCTAGTTTGTACTCCTTGACAACCTGCACTCACCCTCTTCCTTTTGGACACCTATTACGAAAGAACAACATTTGACTGGAAAAACATAGTGTGACGACACATGGAATAGGTACAGAAAATGGATAGGTATGGCATATACTCATATATGATGCTTAAACTAAGCAGATGGTGTAACAAAGTAGAAGTAATGCAAGAGGTCAGAAGCAAAATATGTGCGACCAATACAACTTTGCAAAGTTAGAGCAAGCACCTTGATGGGTGAATAAGATAGGCCATCCTCCACCATGCCAAGTTTGTTAGGCTGTGGATCATTTTGCAATACTCCTCTCGTGCACCCATTCTCATATTCATTTTGATAATGTTCAATATCTGACATGCATGAAAACATAAAAACAAGTGAGATTTTCTTTGTAATGCAGAAGTGATTCTAATCCAATACTGCCTCCCTGTAAACCCCTTTGTGCTATCTCTGCAATTCTTTTAAAAGATGCCATGCATGCTGTAATTTGTTGTGTGAATTAATATAATGTGGCCTACTACTCAAAATATGAGAGCTCCAGAAGTGATGACACTTCGCAGATGATAGCTTCAACATATAGTAAAGAAGAACAAGTCGACCTAACCTGACAGAAGGGAGAACAACTCGACATGACCAGTCGACCGCAAGTGAAGAGTATCATCTTAAAGAAGAGCAGAAGAGCAAGCAGATTGAAGATATTACAAGTCTTTTACTACAATGTCGGTTGGCCATCCATGATGAACCAGAGCGCACAGAGAAATACTATTCTTTTCGGTCTCTCCATATGTGGCTCACATGCATTTCGAAACTAAAGTAGAAACATTTAGCTAACCAATTAAACATCTCTCAGTTTTACTAATATCAGCAATAATATCAGATATGAATTTGTACAACTAAGCTTGTTTAGCTCGATGGGTGGAGCAGTGCTATTACGACACGAACCACGTAGGCTGATTGTGGTCATCATAAAATGGGGAAAACATAAGCATGATGAGTACAATGTTGACCGTGGCAGTGGGATGGCAGATCTGAAGCTGCAAACCGCGCAAAGGGTAGTTAGCAACCGATGTTTGCTTTGAAATAACAACTAAGATTTGGTATGGACAAGAAAGTACGGTCAACAAGTGACAAAGAAATGCAATTATGCTGTCTCTCTATATGTCGCGACATGCATTTGGAAACTCAAGTGGGACCTTTAGCTAACCAATTAAATGTGTCGGTTAACTAATATCAGTATCATATCACAATCATATTTGAACAACTAAGCTTTCGAATTCTGAGTGTTGTGTTGTTTAGCTTGAAGGGTGGAGTAATGCTAGTACGACAGAAAGCACCTACGCAGATCATAGTAGAGTAGATAAAAGGGGAAAACCCTAAGCATCAAGAGAAAAATCAAGAAAGTGGAACTAGCTAGACCAGTGGGTGGCACACATGCTTTTCAAAACGAATATAGGAACATTAGGTGACCAATTAAACGTTCTCTGTTTTAGTGATATGAGCATCATATCATATTCGTATTTCAACACCTAAGCTTTGGGTTGAGGTCTAGAGGAGCAGTGCTAGCACGACACGAAGCACCTATGATGATGGTAGTGAATATAAAGGGGGAAACCATAAGCTTTACGAGTATAGTGCCCGTGCCATGGTGGATCTGAAGGTGCAAACCGGACAAAGCTACTTCGCAACCAATGTTTGCTTTCAACTAGCCACTACGATTTGGTACGGACAAGAAAAGTATAGTAAACAAATTACGATCTATTTTCCGGGTGAGATCAATAACTTAAGCACATATGGAAGAGTACCACCTCTCTTGCGACGCCGTGTAGGCCTATGCTGATACGTTGAGGGTGCTACGGGTGTGATGGCTGTCGACAGCGGGGAAGAAGACTTTAGACGGCAGACAGCCGGGTCGGAGGATATATCCTGTTGCCGTGGACGAGGTGGTCATAGTAGCGGCAACGGCAAGGTGGACGACGGCGCCGATGAAGCGAGAGGAGGCGATGAAAGGATGCTGGTCCAGCACCGTGGATGAGAGACGTCCATCTCTTGCAGTGGACGACGGTGTAGGGGTAGCGGCTCCGGCAAGGTGGAGGATGGGGTGGCGGACGGAGGAGGCTGGCCGCAGTGCGGAAGTTGTCGTGCCGCCGATGGTGTATGAATGGGGAAATGGAGGGGAGGGGGGATCTCAAACTTTGGGACGCGCTTCTCTGAAATGGGGGAAAGTTACGAACTTATCCCCATTTAAAATTTCGGACATCGCGTCGGTTGGGGATAGGACGGTAATCTCGCATCTCCCAAATATTTGTCGGTAACTATTTCGGGCGAGGAGAGGGTGTTTTACCGCCCACGGTTGGCCCACAGTGTATGAACGGGGCTGACAGGTAGGGAGGTTGTGTCACGTCTGATGGAAATTACACATCTGCCCCTATTTAAAATATAAGCCTACATCGATTTCGGACGAGGAGAGTTTGTTTTGCCGCCCACCATGTATGAATGGGGAAATGGAGGAAGAGACACATGTCTTCCAGACGAGCTTGAATCAAATGTGTTTTGCCGCCCATGTTTGGCGCCCACCGTGTCTAAATGGGCTCAGAGGCCGTCGTGACACATCTGAATGAAGTTACTAGTCTACCCCTATCGATAGGAGTGTAAATCCTGTCGATAAGGATGTCAAGTGTCAGGGGTAGACAGTAATGTCCATCTCGCAAACACTTGCTTCGAGCAGCCCACAAATTATAGTGGGTGTTTAGCCGCTTCATTCAAAACTTGGGAGAATTAGCATTCACGTTTTCCCTGGGACCTGGCAAACTAAATACAAATCCAATTTGTATTCGATTACGAATATCCACAGATAATTATACATTTTGTTATTTATTTATTCAAAACCAAAACAAAGATTTATTCCACCTTTATATATGATTATGATTTAGAAATGCCGTGATCTTCGAATTCAGTAGGTTGGATACACTCTGAGTCAAACAGTTATTTCATCCAATACAATATGCTCACACGACAAACAGTTCACCTTATGTTAATCATACAAGTTCTGAGGATTACCTCGCCTAAAAAATTCGGATCATTACAACACATGGACAACATAGGGGGTCTTGCAACATAATCCATTCAAAGACATGACACAACATGCAAGTACAATAATCTAATGAAAATTTGAACTGGTATCTAAAGAAGAACTGGGATTATCTTGGGCTTCAGATAGCAGAAACAGCAGGACCTCCTCCGTCTTCGAATGCAACATTCTTACTTCCTCCAATTCGTGGGTTGCTTGCATAATGTGTGCCGGTAATTCCGTAATTTCCACCCTCAAGATAAATATTACCTCATTCATGGCAGCCACACCATCTCTCTCTGCCTCTAGTAGAGCCTCAAGCACTATAATATCTGTGCTCAGACTGCTCTCCGGCGGTGTTGCCTCTGAATTGCTACCATCTGGTAACATGTATGGCGCACTGCTTCCACAAATAGATTCTGGGGTTGTACATTGTGTCCTAGTGTGAACGGCATCCTGAAAGGTTTCCGCTGGACATCAGTAAGAGATAGTTATCGTATGATCCAGGCAGTAAGCTTACATGGTAAACGACAGACAAATTATTGCCGAGCATGGCAAACTATATTTAAATGGTTCGAAGCAACATCAGCCGAAAAGAAATTAAAATGGTAAGATGAAACTAGGGATGTAAGTGGCAAATAAACGAAATCCACCAGTCCCATCTAGTTAGTTTTTGCTACCTCCCTAGTTCATTTTCCTCAAAAAAACAAAAACTCTTTTGAACTATCATACCACTAGTGGACTTTAATCGGGATTAAACCGGGCCCAGTTGACATCCCTAGTTGAAAGGGAGTGTACATCTGCTATATTTAAGTTGCCAAGGCTTCTAAGCAGTTGAAATAATCTGAGAAAGCACTTAACAATGTGGCCTCATATAAACTACGAAGACAGTCTTGTGATGAAGTTGAGAGGAAAAGTTAAAGACTCAAATGAAATAGGCATGCATTTCTTTACGATAGTACAGCAGGCACTGCTGACATATTGGCCACTCAGGTATAGCGTAACAACAAATAAGCATTCGAATCAAGCAATACAGCAAAGCAGACAACTGAACTATTTGTAATTCGGTAGGATTACACGTTGAGGGCACAAGCCAAGAAAGCAGCCCACTCGCATTACATTTCACATGTACTAAAACACACTGGCTTACCATATGTTGCCGTGAAGCCTAGCTGCTGTTGCAATGTTCTTTGAAGATATCGTCAGCATCCCGTGGTTGCAAATCTAGTTGTTGTAGTTTATTCTGCACCATCTATTTAGGTAAAATTAATTTTAATCGCATGCACTGGTCCGAATTGATCATCAATGGTTCATCTAAACTAATGAAAGAAGGGTGTGTGCATACACGACAATACTCCCTCCGATTCTTTTTACTTTGCATATAACTTTTTCACAGTTTTCTCATATTAGTCTGCGCGTTGCCGATTCCTAGCGCTGGTTACCTTTTGTGCCCCGCCCCATCTGCCACTGCCCTAATTAATTGGCAAATTAGTCCAGAAAAATTAAACCAGTGCCCTCCTTGGTATGCGGGTCAAGAGTTATGGGCAGAGTAAATAGAATCGGAGGGAGTATATCTGCTTCCCTCTATTTTTATGCTTGTTCAAGGTGCCAGCCCCAAAAGAACAAATATTTTTCTTAATGGGGTTGGCAGCTCCATAATTAATAGAAGCATCAAATTAGTCATGCAACTTGGGAAGATCAAGAACACACAAACAAGTAATGAACAGAGGCTCGGAGCAGTGATGTAATAGCTAGCATCAGAAAATGTAGGGTAAAACGAACAAAAAGCAACAGAACCACATGCTAGTTTGCTGATGTGTAATTAAGCATAGAGAACATTAAGCAGTCTGATGGAACCAACATGTGGCATCAGAACAAAACTAAAGCATATTAACTATATGTGCACTGGTATGTCATTTAGCACATGTAACATGTTCACTACCAGAAGTATGGCCCTGTAGGTGCAAGCAGAATAACATGTCTCATGAGAAACTGAATGATGCCCTGAAGAAATTCAAAGGTGCGGTGCTTATGCTAGGAAAGTGAACGTAGGCGCCGGCCGTTGGATAATAGTACCTAATTCTCGGTGGTGTATGGGTATCCTTGTCATACTTGATAGCTAAGGATCGTCGATGGTGCACGTGTTGCGGTTGAGTTTTGGCCGGCTGTCGCCGTCGCTAAAGCGGCTCCGATGCTACGGTTGCGGCGCCTGTCAACATACAAGAAAGCTCATATGTGGTAAGTGAACAGATGCACGATAAAGAGAAAACCCGAAGGAGTACAAATCGAAATAACCTGATGAGGCTGCGGCGTCGGTAAATCAGGGCTGGTGGAGTTGAATATGGTGTCCGTGGAGCGGGTCCAGTGCAGTGAACGAAGGCTTCGGCGGGCGCGTTGTAGAGTGCTTTCGGTGAGGCGGATCTGTTGCGACGGACGAGGGCTTGTATGAAGGGCCAGCGAAGGGGCGGATGAGGGAGTCAGTGAAGGGCCTATGATGTGGTGGATGAGGGCGCCGGTTAAGCAGATCCGGTGTGGTGGACCATGATGGCAGTCAAGGAGATCTGGAGCGATGGACAAGCCAGTCGCTGAAGCGGCTCCGGTGAAGTGGTGAGTTGGCAGTTGGGGGTTCCAAGGTGCGGAAGGTAGATCCGGCGGAGTCTGAGGTCCACGCTATGGCGGAGGACTAGATTCAGCGGCTTGCCGTGGTTGGGGGCGGGGAGGGGAAGGGGAGGGGCTCTGGGGAAGAATGTTGGGGGCAAAGAGGGGAAAACAATGGAGTTACCAAAGCAACCCTTTTCCGTTCATGTGGCAGGGGTAAAACAGGAATATCGCAGGGCTAAACTTTCGGGCGCGTGATATTTCGATGTGAGCGGGAAGTTTGAAAGCTTTTGGCGCCTAAAATTATAAGTATTCTGCTCTCGTACGGCCGACTATGATATCATGGCCGACAATTTGTTTGTTTTGCACGCAAAAAATGTGCAAGTTCTGAAAATCAATGTCTCCAACTCGAAACTTAGATTGTCCATTCAATTCAAATATGGATCATTGAGCTACTACAAGCAAATACCATCATACGGTCCAATTCAAATGAAATTCCAAATGTGTTTATCCTAAATATGATGACAAAAGCAAAAAATGTGTATGTGTATGAATAAAGTGGATGATTATAAAGTTTGAACATGCCCGTATGTGTATATCTCTAGGTTTGATATATGAATTTGAAATCACAAAATCCCGGCTTAAAAATGTACCTCCGTTTAAATGAATTACAAAAGCTAATGATGGAGTCGAATTCCAAAATTCCAATGTTAGGTTTGTAATTCTGGTACATCAAGGTATATCACGCATGTTCAAAAGTATCGTTATCTCTTAGTACAAACTGTGAAACAAATTGATCAACCATGAGTGCACAATATCTCAATTACGCTAAAGTCCCTCAAATATAGACACCTCACTCTTTATCTGAAGTCAACCCCCCACCCAGCACACACACACACACAGAGAAGTCGTTCTCTCCCCGAAACACCAACACACAAGCACATTAACACCCCTCTCTCTTGTAAAGTACGGACCCCAACATAGGTCTCTATCACTTTGTATCTCGGGCATGCACACATCTCTTCCCTCACTCTCTAGGTCTCCCGCTATCTCTCTTACCCAAGCACACACACTATGTAGAGTGTATATTTCCCATACACACAACATGTCGCCCCCAAACGTCTATCTCCCTAGTTATGTGGTTCTCGTGCACTCACCTCGCACACCACCCCACTGCAAACAAGCACACTTTGTCTCCTTGTGCACCACTCTCCTCTTTCTAGCTCTCCCACATGCGGACCCGCCCCAGCTCCTTCCATGTATACATATATGTCGTGACTCTTTGCATAGCTCCCTAATGTATAATCGTTCTCGATTTCGCACATTGTTCTCTACACCATCTATTCTAGCTCTCTCATGAAGTCCCTATCACACACACGATGACTCACTTCCCTTGCGTCTCCGTTCATAGGCCAATTTCGGACAACATCAACATTGTCTCCCTATCTATACGCCAATTATGGACACAAACGACCCCTCTCGCCCCTCTCTTCCTCTCTCTCTCTCCGGTGCTAGCTCTCTCTTTCTCTCGCTCTCACACCCCTCTCCCCCACACAAACTCGATGTCTCTTCCAAATAGTCTGCTCCCCCCCCCCGCCCGCACCCGTGCTATCTCGCTACTACACATGTCACACCATTCCCCCTTCTCTTATACTAGGTTTACATCATCAGTGGTCTCTCTACTCCACATACACTCTCTCCCTCTCACACACAAACGCATGCACAAACACACACAAACACGCACAAACACCCATTTACCTGGATCCTCATCTCTCCTCATGTGTGCATGTGTATCTCACACACTCACTCTCTAATTATGTATATGTGTCTCCACGTTACACAACACAAAGCCCCATGTACATGTCTCTCTCTATCCTCCACACACATAGACACAAAGAATTTGTTATCATTGCCTCAGTCTTTAACATATCATACATGCACACACTCTCTCTCTCTCTCGCAAACACGCTCAACAAGGGTTTCCCTGTGAATAACTTACTGTCTATTCATGAACAGTCATGGCAGTACGGCGAACGCGAGATGTGAAAAAGAATAAATCTACACGTGCTTAGACCACATAGTATGACTACTAGGACTAGAGCAAGCCAAAAAGCGCGCCGCCGTCACCCCCTCCTTGTCGGCGACGGGAAAATCTTTGTTTTACACAGTCGAGAATTCATTGTGCTAAGGGCCCACATGCCGAGGCGTTGAATAGAATGTAGATGCTAGTTTACGGAAGCAAGTATCGATAATACATTTGTATCTCTATACTTATATTTCTTCTCTTATAAAAAACCGAGTTGGTGATGATGGTACGTGTGCCATCTTGCAATATAGACCGTCCGATCTATATCTGACGGATGGAATTTAAACTAAAAGATACCCGCACCCCTCTCCACATTTGCAGACAAGGCCTTCCCTCGTTCATCCTTATCTCCAACAAACCTCATTGTTGAGCAATTAAGAAAGAAAGCCTCTCGAACAAACTGGCCTGGTGGTCGCTGCCGGCATCGTCAATCCCCATGCCTCCGCTCAGTTCGCCCACCAACCACCACCACACCCCACCCCTCTTCACCTTATCTCATATTTCTCGAGATATCATTAGTTTTTACACAAGGGATTACTCCCGCAAGGGTCAATCACAACAAGTGTTTTATAAAAAAATGCATCTTGATGTTCCGTGCAATGCACGGATCTTGCTAGTACTCCTACACAAGACTAAGTTGGTGATGCTGGTGTGTCTGCCATCCGTCGTTTCTGACCATTAGATCTACATCTAACGATTGTGAGCTAAGTTGTTGCCTTTTCTCACCAACATCCCACTTGTCTACCAATTTGCAGAAAACCCATAATTAGTATCTTAAAACCAACCACATCCCTCCCTGACCTCACCAAAACAGCCCAAGGAATATATTCTAATTGAAACATAATATATCTCTAGTGACATATGTATATCAAAATTAGAGTGTTTTGTACCAAGTTTGTGAATAAGTATTATTCTAATTATGATTCATTGCAACGGACATGAACATTGCTAGTATTTCCAACCATGCATTTCTTTTCCTAGTATTCCATAGTTTCGAGTTTTCCATCAAGATATTAGTCACTCATGGTTGATATTTACTTTCAATCATGTACACATATGCACTATGTAACTAGCCTTGCTTATTGGCTTCCAAAGCTTAACTTTCACTCCTACTTACAATATGTAGAGTATTTAACAAAAAACTACCACTTTCAACCAGCCCTAGGAGGAATCTATTGTACAAAAAATAGCAAAAACATACCCAAAATTTCTTAATCCACGCCAAAAACTACCTAGTACTCCTACCGATTAGGTTCGCTTAAACCCATTTATGACAGGGTTGGTCCACATGTCCGTGCCGACGAGGCAGCTTAAACCAACACATTTTGTTTGACCATTGACATGAGGGACCCACATCTGACCTTCTATCCTGTTATTCCCCCTCAAATAACTATTTTTCCTGAACATTACTTCAAGCAGTACTGATGCGTGTTCATCAGTGGCGCCGGTGATGAGCGAGTTGGCCGCCGCTCCGCCGGACGGGCCGGACGCCGTGCTGGCCTCCACACGGGTTGGTAGGCTGGCCCGGGCGTGACTCACGAGCGAGCAAGCCGCCGCGCTAGCCTTCACTCGAGCCAGATGGCTGGCCTTAGCGCGGCGCACGCGAGCAAGCCGTCGCGCTGCCTTGCCAATCTAGCTAGCAAACCTTGCAGACAAGCAGCTGGACGGAGCTATCTTGTCTATCTAGCGGCCGCGAGCGCCGGACGGAGCTGGCATCCGGGCTGCCACAACATGGGCTCCGCACCGCTGGCGGTTTTGACCTCGCCTTCTGCCGGCGATGGTAGCTGCATCCCATGGCCGAGGATGACTAGGTGGACGGGCCGGAGGTAGGAGGTCACTTAGGGATTTTTGTTGGTAAGAGCATGTACAATGGTTGATAAGGTAGTCTTATCTTAAGTCTTCCACGTATGCAAGTGGTAGTAGTTTCTTGGCATTTTAGTGGTTTCTTGCATTATTAGAGCAAGTACTACAATAGAGCTGAGTCAGCGGGCTATAAGAAATAAACTACTACTACATGTTTGCTATAGGATGGGCTGTAGATGACATGGTACTGGCTTATAGCCAGCAGCTGGCTATACTATTAACCATGCTCTTAGGGGTTTCTTGTAAGGAACAATGTACGTACTACTAGTGACAAAAGGCGATTCTAGGTTGCGTTGTACTCCAACGAGTACTACTAGTGGTCGCGGGAGTGTATACCTCATTTTGTGGGTTCGATCCTGGCCGAACGCACGGCGACCTTTTTAAAAAAATAGTACTACTACACTTTGCTGCGAGCCAATAGTTTACACAGGTAGTTTGAGTTTTGAAGTCAAACGGACGTGCGGCCCCACAATCTGGGTGCACTGGACAGCCTAGCCACGTGAACGGGTTTTCCTTCCCAGCATCCCGTGGCTCGTGTGCTCGCCCTAGCCGCACCTCGCTTGCAGCTTCCAGCTAGTAGCATATTTAAACTAGCGCCTCCCAATTAAGCCTGAGGAGCTGGAAAAGCCTGGCGGGGCATTGGGAACTGTGCAATATGGCTCTGTACGTAAAGTGCTCTACTACTACTCTGTAGCTTGTGGCGTTGCATGCATGGACTTCACTCCATTATCGGCTCTACTATAAAAGAAATTCCTCTTGCTGTCTTTTTTTGAAACGAAGGCAAAAGCTTTGCTTCATCTCATTCATAAAGAAGGAACTACTAACAAAGTTCGACGAGATCCATTACACCTCCACAAATGGAAGCGAAAAAGCCTAGTCTCACTATATCAAATAACTTAAATGTTCTGCCCCCACAGTAACCGTCGCTGATAAACAGGCTGCTAGTGTGTGCGTGAGAGGAGCGGCTGAGTAGGCTAGCTACGTGAGAGGAGCGGCTGAATAGAGCACCGAGAGTACCCACTAGGCCACTACGCAGGTGTACTTCCCCTGCATTGATAGTACAGCGATGGTTCTAGAGAACAGTAGTACCCTCCACTTCCAACTGTAGCTCCTTGGCCCTGAGATTCAAGAGTTCAAAACTGATGCACTATACTAGACTAGACTTGAAGTACAGTACATCGCACTACTAGTTGAAAAAAGTAGTACTAGTACTGCTACAGTACGAGTACGTACTCCTCCGTCACATAATGTAAGACGTTTTTTGACACAAGTTGGCGTGTACAAAAAATGGCAAAAACATACCAAAAATTTCTTAATCCACGCCAAAAACTACTACCTAGTGCCAAAAATTTCTTACTAGTGCTATTATTTACAGTATAATGCAATCCCATAACGTGCTGTAATCCCTTTCTTTAAAAAAATCACTTATGGAGAGAATATTGCTATCTCCACGCGAGCTTCTCATAGGCCAGCGCCACAGCATGCAGTCATGTGAGAGAGAGGGAGACATCCATGCAGCATGCAGAGAGAGGAGAACGCGGGCAGACAACCAATGGGCTGCATGGGGCATTTATAGCTGCTAACTCCTCCCATCCATGCACCAGGGGTATTTCCGTCTAGAAAGCATGCAGCGAGCCCCTGCCTTGGTATGCGCAGAGTAAAAAGAATCGGAGGGTGTACTAGTAGTAAATAATAGCCTCACCCCTTCGCTGAGGGACGATCTATAGTTGGAAGGGACAAGGCCCTGCGGTTACTACGCTCTTATCTCCTCCTCGCCAGTTCCCCTCCCCCCGAAGAGAAGGCAATTTGTCGCTGCTCCCATGGATTCGCCAGGCGGTTCTCCTCCTCGTCGGGGCTGGGAGACCTTGGACGACGATCCTGTGGGAGGAATCGCACGCCGCTCCGACGTCCTCACCGCCGCAAGACTCGGTGCTTCCTGCACCAACTTTTTCAAGATGCTGCTTAAACAGGCCATGCTTGTTGGTCTTCCATGCATCCTCGAGGAGAAGGTTCTTCTATGGGACAATCCTTCGAACGGTCCACCGCTCCCTGGCCATGGTTGCACGTTGACTCCGCTAGAGTTGCCGACGTTGAGAGGTTGTTGGATTTTGGCCGATGAGCAGGTCAGTAATGGAGTTTGATCATGTAGTACATAGTTATTCCATTTCCATCCCGTAATTTCTCTGCTGCCCATCGTCTTATATATAGGTCTGGGTCGGTGCCAACAAAGATTGGCTTGCGTACCTCCGGCCGGATACGACCATCATTTTGCACAACATCCACAGCAGTGCGGCCGTTCCGATAGACCCCTTCTCCACCATTGGGATCGGCCTTCTGGACTGGCTGGCAAGAATACGTATGATGATGCCTACATGAGATTGAAGAAGATAGCAATTGCGGACCCGCCGACAAAGCGACGCGGCTACGACAATTACTATCTCATCGCGGTGTTTGACATAAGGATTGCCATCAATGCAGGAAGCAGTAACGGCAGAGGCTCGCGCATGTTGGTGGCGGCAGATTTGTACCCCTACACGTTTGAAGATGTCGTGCGCCATCTAGGCCGCATCTTCGCGGTGACAAGCCAGGGGAATTGTTTCATCTGGTTGACATCCTACGGTACGGGAGATTACAAACGGAATGCACAAACCATCACTTGCATCCCTAACGGTACTCCATTATTTTGCAGGGACCAGTCATCCCCCGATCAAAATAAGATCGCCGATCCTGGATGTGCATTTGCATCCACGATTCGGTCTAACCTGGAACCTTGTAGCTGACTTTGGCATATTGGGATCAACTATCTTAGCAATCGTTACCCATGGTACCACTGATGTGCAATATGGTCACATAATCTACCACGATCGGACCATCACCAACTCACCATCTACCCAGGTATTCCATTTTTTAACCCTCTCGCCTTCTCTTTCATTGTTGTACTAGTAGTATACTTTGTAGTACTAGTAGGAGTACTTTTTACCTTGGAGGACGCGTATAGCTAGGTAGGCCCTTGAAGACTTCAACCCACTAGCTGCCACCATTTTATTTTTCCATGTCTTACTATCTCATCCATGTAGCCAAGAGTGGCTATATATAATAAGCCGGTTATTTTACTTCCTCTATACCGAAGTAGTACTATTTGCTGCACAGTATTACTGACTGCCACATTTGAGCACAACATTATTATGCATGGACCTTGACTATTTACGTCACCATGTGTCCAGATCTAGGATGCCGCGTGTACCAGATAAACGGCACCGAGTTCGACCCTCGTGATGCTACGTGGGTGCCGAGGAACACTCTTGGAGAGTACTCGCTTTTCATCAGGGACAGCTACCCCATTGTGAAGCGGATGCAACCTTCCATGCACGACACGGAAGGCCTGCCGTTCATGAAGCATGGTTGTGTCTTCAGTGCGCACCGCCGGATGAACGACATGCTGGACACGCTATCCCTAATTTATGCCGCTTCAGCTTGGATGAGTCTCCATCATGTGGAACTGGACTAGAAAGCTGCGACAATGATTCCCGTTGCCCACTGCTATGGATCGTGCCATCCATGAAGAACACCTGGGACTGGAACCTGGAGGAGGACAGGTAGCCCATCTATAACGTGTAAGTGGAGTATGGTAATTGTGAACGGTAGCGCTGTGAATATATGTAGACTAGTCATGCACAAATTTATCACATGAGTTGGAGATGAAGTTGTGTGGCATACTGGCATTTATCCTTTAGAATTTATTACTAGTAAATGTGTTATGTGTACGTGCAACTTGTGTGGTTGTTGCATGGGCTCCAACATGCTCTTTGAGAAAAAAAAGGTGGCACGGCTTTGGGTATACATGACGTGGCGGCATCATACAGTAGCATCGTTCGCTATAGTTGTACTAGTACACTCCTACTAGGACGACAACTCCTATAAAACCTTGCGCTTGGCTCTTCGCCTCTTCGGGAGGTTCAAAAGTTCGTACTCGTGTGAACCTTGCACTTGGCTCTTCGCCTCTTCGGAAGGTCCAACAATGATGATACTACAGTACAATATGCTTCTGGCAATCTGATGCCGATTGAACTGCTGCACGTCCACCGCGAGGGCGAGGGCGAGGGACAGGGAGAGGGAGAGGGAGAGGGCGTTGTAGTCAAAACCCTCTCCTCTTCCTACGAACCACCGCGCGCATGGGCGAGGTAGAGGCGTAGTAAGCAAGCTGCTCCTCGTTCGGCGAGTTGACGGGACACATCAAAGCAGTACTAGTACTAGTAGTAGTAGTCCATACTGCGTCCTTTCTGATTAATATGGCTTAATTTGAAACGAGAAAAATACACTGGCGGTCAACTTATGTAACAATACGCTCTTTACGGTCACCATATATAGTTTTGCGGCGATTATGCGATCACTAGCTCATCATAGAGACCGTATTGCACCCTACTAACCGGCTGTAGGATCGAAAGTATGTCTAGAGGGGGGGGGTGATTAGACTACTTGACCAAATAAAAACTTAACCTTTTCCCAATTTTAGTTCTTGGCAGATTTTAGCTATTGTAGGACAAGTCAAGCAATCATCACATAATTCAAGCAAGCATTCAAAGAGTATATTGGCAGCGGAAAGTAAAGCATGCAACTTGCAAGAATGTAAAGGGAAGGGTTTGGAGAATTCAAACGCAATTGGAGACACAGATGTTTTTCCCGTGGTTCGGATAGGTGGTGCTATCCTACATCCACGTTGATGGAGACTTCAACCCACGAAGGGTAACGGTTGCGCGAGTTCACGGAGGGCTCCACCCACAAAGGGTAACGGTTGCGCGAGTCCACGGAGGGCTCCACCCACGAAGGGTCCACGAAGAAGCAACCACCCACAAAGGGTCCACGAAGAAGCAACCTTGTCTATCCCACCATGGCCATCACCCACGAAGGACTTGCCTCACTAGCGGTAGATCTTCACGAAGTAGGCGATCTCCTTGCCCTTACAAACTCCTTGGTTCAACTGCACAATCTTGTCGGAGGCTCCCAAGTGACACCTAGCCAATCTAGGAGACACCACTCTCCAAGAAGTAACAAATGGTGTGTAGGTAATGAACCCCTTGCTCTTGTGCTTCAAATGATAGTCTCCCCAACACTCAACTCTCTCTCATAGGATTTGGATTTTGTGGAAAGAAGATTTGAGTGGAAAGCAACTTGGGGAAGGCTAGAGATCAAGATTCATATGATAGGAATGGAATATCTTGGTCTCAACACATGAGTAGGTGGTTCTCTCTCAGAACATATGAGTTGGAATTGTGTATGTGTTCTGATGGCTCTCTCCATGAATGAAGAGGAGGTGGAGGGGTATATATAGCCTCCACACAAAATCCAACCGTTACACACAGTTTTCCAATCTCGGTGGGACCGAATCAACAAACTCGGTCGGACCGAAAAGGTAAACCTAGTGACCGTTAGAGATTTTCAGTGGGACTGACATGCAACTCGGTAGGACCGATATGGTTAGGGTTTAGGCATAACATAATCTCGGTGAGACCGATTACACAAACTCGGTGAGACCGATTTTGGTAATTAGCTAACCAGAGAGTTGGTCAGGCAAACTCGGTGGGACCAATTTGCTCTTTCGGTGAGACCGAAAAGTTACAAAAAGGAAACACTGAATTTACATTGCAATCTCAGTGGGACCGATTCGCTCTTTCAGTAAGACCGAAAAGTTACGAAATGGAAACAGAGAGTTTGCAATCCCATCTCGGTGAGACCGAGATCCCTATCGGTAGAACCGAATTGCTAGGGTTTGGCAATGGCTTATGACAAGTGAAACTCGGTGGTGCCGGATAGAAAGAATAGGTAGGACCGAGTTTGGCTTAGGGTTTAGGTCATATGTGGATTTGGGAAAGTAGTTGAGTGTTTTGGAGCATATCACTAAGCACATGAAGCAAGAGGCTCATTAAGCAACACCTCATCCCTCCTTGATAGTATTGGCTTTTCCTAAAGACTCAATGTGATCTTGGATCACTAAAATATAAAATGAAGAGTCTTGAGCTTTTGAGCTTGAGCCAATCCTTTGTCCTTAGCATTTTGAGGGTTCCACTTTCACCATCCATGCCATGCGAATCACTGAGCTTTCCTGAAATAATCATCTTGGAATAGCATTAGCTCAATGAGCTATATGTTGTTATGAATTACCAAAACCACCTAGGGATAGTTGCACTTTCACCGGCCACATAGTCGACGTGGCACTTTGTTGACTGGTTAAATTGTCACCTGGTTTCTGGGTCCCATCTGTTAGTTGGCAGAGCAAAGAAATCAGTTAAACAAAACATTACGCAGGCGTGACACGAGTCCAACCCTTGCGCGCGAACCGCCCTGGCTGTGTATGTGAGTGCATGCATGTGTCCTCCCTCGGTCTTCCAACAAAGAGTGTACTACATGATGTACATCTGCACTTCCAATGTGTTTAGCCTTTAATCTAAATCGATATTGATTGACTAATGCACCAACTTTTGCTGTAGGTATAGGCTACATGTCTATCCTTAATTACAGCATGCAACGGCCTTCATTTAATCTTCTTATCTCAATGGTCGCATGCACACATAAGTCTGCTACTTTTGGGCGTTAATTATGCCCTGGTCAATGTGTAAATCTCTAAATGTACAGTCTTTCACGGACGTAGGGAGTAGGTTGAGCACTTGAGCGTGAGCGTGTGTGTTGCGTCGTGTGCTGTGCGCCGCATGGGTGCGTGAGTGTTGCATGCATCCATGTGTACGTGTGATTGTTGCATGTTGCATGCATGCATGGGGCTTACTCCCTCCCATTGACATGTCCATTTGGCCATAGATTTCAACAAGTGACTAGGTACGGAGCAAAATGAGTGAAGTGAGCAAAGAGGCATAGGGATACTATAGAAAGGAAGTCCTCGCGATCCATTTATTCCCCATCTCGGTCAGAGAGAACTATTCAACTAGTCTTCATAGTGAAGTAACAATACACACTGCAGCAGATGGGACACGTAATTAATAAGCTGAACCAGCGTGTTGGTGTTACTAAATCAGTCGGTTATGTTTGGTAGTCTCAAGTCATTGAAAGCATGCACAACCCACATATCTTATTGGTTGATATGCCACAAAACAAAAAACGAGAAGGGAGTTAATGTACGGTGCCTAAGTGTTTTGGGATTATTTGGTTTTCATAAGGTGACTTACACACGTAGACGGAGGGAGTAGTAGAATTGAGATTGAATGCACTTTCTTCCACGTCTTCCACTCTTATTCCTCCTCTCTTCCCCATCGTCGGTCGCACACCATTTACCCCCACTCACTGCTCGCCTGCCCGCGCCATCTTCCTTGGTAGCTCGCGCGTACCATATCCCCCCGCTCACTGCTCAGCCACACGAGGAGAAGCTTCTTCACTCGCCCGCCCGAATCCACTTCCCTGCTGGCTCGCAGGCACCGAAAACACCAATGGCAGAACCGACTGACACGCAGAGCCGCGATTGGAATTCCCTCCCCGATGTTCTCTTGGAGAAGATTTGTAATCGTATGGACCTACTCAGCACCGTCCGTCTGGCCGCATGCTCGGTGTCTTTGTACCATCTACTCGTCTGCAACCGGACGACTCTTTTCAAGACACCCTGCTTGCTGATGCCCAATCCTCGCAGGTGGCCCAGACACCGACTTGACGATCCTACGGAGGTTGCTGTGGTGCCCCTCGACATGCTACCACTACCCGTCCACCTGTCCTTCATGTGCGGCCACTACTGGGCGGGCATGAAGGCCAACTGGATCGTCCTCATCCACCACACCGGTAGTCCGTGGCATCTCATGGATATCTACACCCAGCGAGAGATCACCCTTCCATCGTTGGATACCGCTACCATCGAGCCTCGCGGCCTGCCGGACACTCCTGCCTACTATGCACGAGACGCGTCAAGCTTTTGGCTCGACCTCTGTTTGCAGAAAGTTGTAATCTGCGAAGTTCGCACACCATCAGAAGACTACATGGACTACAAGCTCATTGCCTTGTTCAACAAGGGATTAGTCTATCTGGAATCCGGTCGCCATACATGGTTATGGCTCATCATCAATCCTGTTGAGGAAACATTTCTGTCTGATGCTATAGTGCACGATGGCATCATTTACGCGGTCGACGCACAGATTGGCTACCTATATTGGTGGAATCTATCGTCGTGTAATTGTTCTATCTCATCTCATCTTTACCTTATGAATACGACTTCCTGTTCATTTGTTACAAATTTAGAATGCATAGCATGTCTATAACCACATCATTGCTATATGTTCCTCTCATTTCCTAGATTTTTATGACCACACATGTTATTGTTAGAGTTGATATGAGAACAATTGGCATCTAATGATTGTTAGAATACATATTATGAGCATAACGTCATGATTGCTATATGTTACTCTCGTTTACAAGATTTTTATAACAACGCATGTTATTGCTTAGAGTTGATATGAGAACAATAGTAGTAAGTACTATGGTAGAATATGAGTAGGCGCTATCATAGCTGTTTTCCTCTCATTGTTACATGATGTTTGAACCATGACATATTGTTAGAATATGAAAGCCATTGGCTTATTTTTTTAACTCGGGGTATGATTATGACCACGACATTGCAATTCTCTATCTACGATATGTGTCACTGTTATAATAATCTTAATTCCACACATACTCTGAACATGATTGCTTATTTTTGTACTTTTGGTCTCCAATTTAAATTGTTGCAGCAGACGCAAATGCGCTGGCCTTCATGATTCCAGGACCTGGAATCATACCAGCCGATGGGTGGTGGTTTATCGCTCGTTCAGCTGACGGCGGTCATTTGATGCTCATTCGCACGTACCAAATTGACCAAACCATTACATCAAACCGCATGCAGTACAATGCGTGGGGCGTTCGTGACATTGATGGCTACGGCTGCTTCGTGTTCGAGAAAGATCCCAGCTCCGTTGGGCCAGGCGTATTCAACTGGAGGCGGGTTTACAGCCTCGGCAACCACTCCTTGTTCCTCGGGCTCAATTATCCGATCATCCAACCAATCATCGATCATATCACCGGTGATGATTACTGTGCTATGCAACTTCCATTTGCGAGGGGGGCTGTGTTTACACATCATACCATGGGTTTCATGAATCACCATATCTAGAGATTCGTCGACACAGCTTGTTGTCAGATAATCTTCAGTATGTGAAAGGCATCAAGCTTCCATGCGATGGATGACTTTTGCAAACCTGACATGCGGCGATGTGGTTCATGCCAACAGCAAATATGCACAACTTGATTCGTGCTGATATCTAGACTGAGCCATGTATTCTGCTGCTGTAGCATGACCCTCTTTTGTTGGATATTATGTACTGTTGTTAGTTTGAAGCACTCCTCTGGTTTGAAGGATAGATACCTTCCTGGGATTAAGTGCATCCTAACTCACCTGCATCCTAACTCACTTATATAGGAAAATAGTTGTGTACTCCTAGGAGTACGTACTTCCGCTTCTCATATACCACATAGATGAATCTTTTATACCTCTATATTATTTTTAATATACTTCATTAGTAATTATTAGATACCCCAAAATGAGTTCCATGAAAAAATTCATGTGAGTCTACATATTTTTAAATGTTTACGTATATACTGATGTGTTTGTACGTGAAAAAGGTATATTACAAAAAGTACATCGCAGATGATATTTTTACAACAGAACTCGTATTGGGGTATCTTAGAATATTTAATGAAGTATATTGAGAATAATAAAGAGGTATAATTAATGCGTATATGAGATATATTGAGAATGGGAGTAAAAACTCCCAGGAGTACAGAAGAGGAGTCATATATATATATATATATATATATATATATATATATATATAAACACTATTCTGATCACGGGATCAGAATAATATTCTGATCACAACCTGACCTGCCCCGCTAGTAGTACGTTGAACTTCCGTGTGAACTAGGTTGAAATTTCGCCAAAATTGCCCAAATGGGGCTTGCGATATACCGTTGGAAAGCTATGGACCCCAATATCATGACCCAACTTAAAGTTTTGGCAAAATATAAGCGGTTTAAGAGCAGTTTTGAAAACCTTTTTCCTTCGCACAAAAAATGTGAATCGTATTTTCGATCGCATTTCTAAACTATTTATCGGAATGAGGCATATAATATGGCGTTGGAAAGCTGCTGCAAAACCGCTCCTTCCACATGTTGAAAGTTTTCTCTAATTCCGTATGGTTAAAGAGTAATTTGAAAAAAACGTAAAATTTCGTAAACCGAACAGCTGAGTTCGTTTTTGCGATGTCATTTCTAAACGACTAATCCAATGGAGGCATATCATATGGCGTTAGAAAGCTTATGAAAATACGCTACTTTTTCATCTTGAAAGTTTTTTTCTAATTTTGAATGGTTTAAGAGTAATTTAGAAAATGGTCCAAGTCCTACCGAGTTCGTATTTTCGAGCTAATTTTTTAACCGTGCGTCCGAATGCAGCAAATGATATTGAACAAATGCGAAAATTTTCTATATATATTGTTTCTCCTAATTCATTACGGTTTAATGTCAGTTTTTAAAATGGCTATAAACGTATTTTTGCCGTAATTTTTACAAAGTTAATCGGAATGGGGCAAATAATATACCCCTGAAAAGCTAAGGAAAATGTGAAACTTTTTCATGTTCATGGTTTTCTCTGATTCCTAGCCGTTTTCAAGTAATTTCAAAAATGGCGAGATCATTCGTTCTGCCATTATCGCGAAAAAGATTCTTCGAAAATGCACCGCGTGAAGAACCTGAACTTCTCGGCGAATGTACCTGAACTTCACTCTGTTTTTCACGTGATTTTTTTGCTCGTAGCTCTCCATCCACTGCTCGTAGTTCTCCATCCACTCACTGGAATTGAGCAAATGACATACCGTTGGAAAGCTGCTATAAACATGCAACTTTTCCGTGTTGATCGTTTTTTCATACTCGTGACGATTTTAAAAGTTTTTCATCTAAAATTCATCCACTTTAGTAATTGAACTTCCTGCTGTTTTCAGTTGAACTTCTGTGACGTATTTTCGTTTTTAATTTTCTCATACATCATCAGTGTTACACAAATGATATTTCTTTTGTACAAATCTCTCTCACAATAATTTTTTTAACTTTCTCTGACGAAGGCCTTGAACTTGTAACAACAAAACTTTTAGTGTTCGCTTTTTTATTCTTTTTTTAATACAACATGCACACCGTGTAGTACATGAACTTCTGGCAGTTATCAACCTGAACCTCTCTCGGTTACGTCAAAATATTTGAGTTTTTTAATGAATTTTTCATCTGATTTTTCTTAAAAATATTTATGAATTTTGAAGCGCTCTATTTTTAATAGTTGAACTTCTTGTTATTTTATTTTTGGACTTCTTGTTTCCATTCTTTAATAACGAGGAAAATCTGAGTTTTCTATAATCATCGAACTTCTACATCTTTTTAATATGGCCTTCCTGGTTTTATTTCTTAATCTTTTTTATGAAATTTTGAAGCGTTATATTATTAAAAGTTGAACTTCATGTTTTTTATTTTTAAACTTCTTGTTTCCATTCTTTAATAACAAGGAAAATCTAAGTTTTCTATAATCATCGAACTTCTCCATATTTTTAATATGGACTTCCTGGTTTTATTTATTAATTTTTTTTACGAAATTTTGAAGCGCTCTATTATTAAAAGTTGAACTTCCTATTACTTTAATTTTTGAACTTCTTGTTTCATTTTTTAATAAGGAGGACAATCTGAGTTTTCTTTAATAAAAAGAATTTTTGAACTTCCGAGGGAAGAGCACTTGAACTTCTAGCAACAAATTTTAAACTTTGCCTTTTTTATTTTTTTTTCCCATACGAAATGCACATCATGTAATACGTGAACTTCCGATAGTTATCAATTTGTACTTCTCTGTGTTTTGGTTTAAAAAATGAGAAAATTCTTTTAAAACTTTTTTTAGTTTTTTCTTTTCTTATTGGAACTTCTTCATTTTATTATTTAGTAACGATTAAACATCTAAGTTTTTTTTACCTTGAAACTTGTTTTTACTTTAAACTTCTTAGAAAAATATGGTTTTACGTAAGCAAACATTTTTCAAGGATTTTTAAATTTGAACTTCTAGTTTTTTTTACCTTCTCAGTTATTTGAAATTGAACTTCTAGGGTTGTCAGCTTTAAACTTCTACATTTTTTGACCTCTCGGTTATTTCAAATTTTCTAGTTTTTTTAATCCATTTTTTATAAACTTTTTTTGGACTGCTCTGTTATTTTGAGTTGGCCTTCACTCTTATCTTTTTAGAAATGAGGAAAATCTAACTTTTAAATTTTTTGGTTATTTTTTAGAAATGATAAAAATCCATTTTTTTAATGAGCATCGAACTGCACTGTTATTTTAATTTAACCTTCTTGATTTTACTTTCTAGAAATATGGAAAATTTATTTCTTTACGTAGACATCGAACTAATGTGTTATTTCTTTTACAAAAGGAAAATTTAATTACTATTAAATTTATTTATTTCACATTGTAAATATTGTTTCCGTTGGTTTCAACCAAAAATATCTTGGCTTTTGCATTTAAATTGATCATATGAGCAAACACCGAAAAGAGCACACTCAATGTTTAGATGAACCTTTTCTCTCGTAGCTGTACATGAACCTTATTTCGTTTGCACTTGACCTATTTGGGGAAACAAATAGAATGAAACATATGAAGCCTCTGTCAAATGAACATACAAAATAGTAATAAAAATCACACTTTTCTCCATAAACATTTTTTTCTTGAACTTTGGTCTATGCTACAGAGGGCTTTCAGGGGTAGGGATTATATGATTTGGTCGTTAGTACATAGGAAAGAGGAGTTTGACCACCGTGGACTGCTGCTCGCGATGGAATCGACCTCCTAGACGCTGCAGGGCTGGACTGAGCACCCTTTGCGCCGGAGGTTTGGGCGCTGGAGGTTGGGTGTGGGAGCCAGCGCCGGAGTTAGGGGCAGCGGCGGTGCCAGATGTTGGGCCTAGAGCAGCGACCTAGGGAGGTTGGGGCAGGCAAGGGGACACCGGAGGTTAGCGTGGGGTGGTAGGTGGGCGGGAAGGAATCGTTGCCCCTGACAGCAGTGGCAGGCAACGGGCGGCAGATCTCCACGGCAGGAGGCCGGGCAGCGCGCAGGGATAATCCAAGTCCAAAGAGCGGAGGTGGTGCGGAGTAGTCGGGTCCCCCGGGGTGGTGGTTGCGGCGTCGGGGAAGAAGCACAAAGGGAGGTGGGGGTAGGCCGTAGCAGGTGTTGGAGGTCATGGGGGCGCGTCTCCGGTGGCATTTGCCTATGGAGGGAAGAAGGTCGTGGTGGCCGTTGGAGGAAGGTCGCGGCGGCAGGTGGAGCAAGTTCGCGCTCATGGAGGCGGATTGATCCGGGGCGAGGGATGGACGTGGCGGCGCGATCCATGGTGAGGGATGGTGGAGGCGACTTGATCCGAGAGGGGCGAGGGATGGTGGAGGCAGTGAGGGGCGAGGGACGATGGAGGTGGCCCGATCCGGGGGGAGGGATGGTGGCGGCGGCGCGATCCGCGATGAGGGATGGTGGCGGCGCCGATTGGGGGCGGTGGCATGTTCCGTGCGGCGGCGGCGGTTGGGGGCGGTGGAGCTTCCTACCCGGGTTGGGGGGCGCCAGATCGGAGATGGGGACGATGGGGTGGGTCGTGGGGATCAGTTGGGGTCGATGGTGGGTAGGTGGGATTTTTTCGTTCTCGGGAGTTCGGGAGGAACCCCGTCGGGCCCTTATGGGGGCGATCGTGATCCAAATAGTTATTCTAATCCCAGGATTAGAATAGTATTGTCCTATATATATATCAGTTAGGCTTCAAGTGTGTACTTGTTAGTTAAACCTATGTATAAATCGTGACACTAAATACGACTAGTATGTAGTATAGTAGCAGTACTAGTATACGTCGGTCAAATTATTCATCATGTCCACACATTGAATTGACGTGACAACACACTGTGCGTGAGGTGACAAAAGAATCCCGGCGGCGTGTTCGGGTATTCTGGACTTCAGATTTGGAGTACCACTTATCTGTCGAAATCTTTCATCATTCACTTAAAATAGTCGATTGATCATACATTGAGTACCATATAATTGGAGTTACCGATGGAAGTCAAAGAAGGATTGGCCCGTGCTGCCGGCTGGCGTCAAGTTCGATCCCACGGATTAGGAGCTAATCGAGCACCTTGAGGCCAAAGTGAGTGCTGACAGCGCGAGATTTCAGTCTCTCATCGATTTGTTCATACCAACCATCGACAGCGAGCACGGCATATGTTACACCCAACCTGAGAAACTTCCAGGTATGACACCGATCGGCCGTCTACTTGCACAAACATATTCCTTTGTTTATAGCTCTATTTTTCTTTCTAGACGTAGACCTGGTGAAGCAATTACAATTTGATAGTTAATAAAAAGTGAAACAAGTGACTGCAACATGCCAAAGATGTTATGGAAATGCCAACTAGGTACACTAAAACCTGTATTCCACAATACTGCAGGTATCACACTGAGTGGCCTAAGGAAGCATTTCTTCCAGTGCAATTCCAGGGCGTTCAAAAGGGGCGCGTGGACGCGATGCAAGATACAGTCGGAGTGCGACATGCACGCGATGTGGCACAAGACCGGCAATACCTTGCCGGTGATGGTCAACAGCCGGCAGACGGACAGCAAAAAAGGTTCTGGTGCTGCACACCAACAAGAACTTCGACCAGCAGAGGACCAATTGGGTGATGCACCAGTACCACCTCGGGGACCTAGAGCAAGAGAAGGAGCGGGAGCTGGTCCTCTGCAAGATTTTCTACCAGACGAACACTAGGGCCAGGAGTAAAAAGATTATAAGTTAGTTTGGTATTGGTAGTTGTACTACCTTCTCGTCCGCAAGTTGATATTGTTGTTAACGATCTTTTGGTATGAACTTGCATTTGCTTCCAACCATCATGCCGAGGGTCGACGTGGATTTAAAGCTGAATCATTTGTTTCGAAACGAATTTTTAGGCACCTGATTTTTATTTAATGTGTAGCATAAGCACCCGCCGTTCGAATTCTCAGTTCTCCAATTTTTTTCGAAACAAGTGCATGCACTTATTATCACGATAAAAAAACAATATGCATGCTGCATCCCAGTTATCACTCTGTACTTGCAGAATTCTCTCGTTTATTGAGCATGTATATTGTTTTTTCAGGTCGAGCAAGTTTCAATTGGGCTGTAGATTGCCCAGGGTTGTTTTGTTTTTAACAGGCCCAGCCCATGACGACAATGGGGCACAAAGATCCAGCAGGTATCTACTGGCCTCTGGCCCGCCAGCGTTAGTTATATTTTGTCTTACAACATCCACTGGCAGTTTTTTTACTGAATCAAACACACAGCCCAGTTCTATTTTCCTCTTGAAACGCAGGTCCTACATGCGTTTTCTAATCTCTACCTATAGTTTTACTAGTTCATATACATGTATCATTATATTGAAAACACATAAAATTCCCTTTTCATATTTACATCCTTATTTTTGTTGTTTTTTCCCACCCAGCGCTGATTTTTTACCACTGGTTTCCCCTTAAACCAACTAAATTGTCCCACGTCTTATTTGCTTACAAAAAGAAAACGATTTTTTTGGCAAATCAATAGGTTCTTAAAAATGTTTATCATTTCAGGATTACAACAGTTCGGACTCCACCAAAATATGCAAAATAATGTTGGACTTTTTGATCGTGGTCCTGGGCAGAAAATGGTATGTAATAAATTACTTAAGAATTAGCAAATGGGCTGCAAATTATAAAAAATAGCAAATGGGCTTTATGTTGTCTGCCACAGATTTGGAGGCTGATTTGTGGGCCTACTAAGTTCATGCATACACAAGGTTTCTCAAAAAAGAAACTTAGTCAACAATCGACTCTACCAGCGTCAGACCGTTAGATGTTAATCTAACGGCAATCGTGCGTCTTTAGTCTCCGATCTTCCTACCCCAGCCGCCCAAACCAGCGCCGTCGGAACCGCCTGCTCCCGCCTCCTGTGGCCGGAAGTGCTGCCGGGAAGGCCTCACGACCCCATCATACTCGCATCCCTGGCCTGTCTATCCCTCTACTCACCCACACCTCCTGTTATTTTCCGGCGACGGCATCCGAACCAGTCAACCCTCATACTCTCCACCGCGTGGGCAGCCACTGTCATGTCTTCCCCGACTCCGTGTCGTTCGCTTCGTAGGCCTCGCCGTCGTCCACTGCCCTGGTGCTATCGGCGCGGCATGGTCAATGATGTCCATCCAATGGCCGTACTGCTTCTTCAACCTCTGGTCTTCTTGCCCCAGCCACCTAAAGCAGCGTCGGTCGTGCCGCATGCTCCTGACTCCCGTGGTCGGCTATGCTGCCGCGGAGGCCTCACCGTCCCCATACTACTCCCACCGCTAGCTAGGCCATCCCTCCACTCACCCAGTCCCCTTGTTATTCTGCAGTGATGGCAGCCTCACACCGCAGCCGAACCAGTGAACCCTCATACTCCTCTCCGCGTGGGCATCCACTGCCGCGTCTTCCCTGGCTCCGCGTCATCCCCTTCCTAGGCCTCGCCGTCGTCCACCGCCGTGGTGCTCTCGGCGCGGCGTGGTCAACGACCGACTTCCATCAGAAGATTACTGTACGTGGAGAGGCTGACAACTGGGTCCACGGCAGCCGCAAGGAAGTGCCTCCTTATTACGCGCAAAATAATTATTCCTGAAAGTGCGTTATATCGACTAGAGGGGGGGTGAATAGGTGATTTTTATGAAAGTCTTCAAAACATGGAAGTTTCAAAGACAAACGATAGAAATAAACCTATTACCATGCAGCGGAAGGTAGACTACACTAGGCAAACCATAGTCAAGTATTCAATGGAGTGAGAGCACAATGACTAATAGCAGCAATGTAGTAAGGATCAGGTAGGAAGATGTTATGAAGCCAAACAGAACACGCAGTCACTCAGTGAAGACAAAAGATAGTGCAAACATACAAAGACTTCACAAGGAGTAACAGTAAGTAAAGGGAAGGGAAGGATGAAACCAGTGACTCATTGAAGACAATGATTTGTTGGACCAGTTCCAGTTGCTGTGACAACTGTACGTCTGGTTAGGGCGGCTAGGTATTTAAACCTGAGGACACACAGTCTCGGACACCCAGTCCTGAACACGCAGCTCAGGACACCAAGTCCTCACCGTATTCCCCTTGAGCTAAGGTCACACAGACCTCGCCCAATCACTCTGGTAAGTCTTCAAGGTAGACTCCCAAACCTTCACAGACTTCGTTCACCGGCAATCCAGAATGTCTCTTGGATGCTCAGAACGCGATGCCTAACCGGATGGAGGATGCACAGTCCTCAAGTGTAATAAGTCTTCAGATCACACAGACAAGAAGACTTAAGTGATGCCCAATTCTCTCTGGCTCTGGTGGTTAGGGCTTTATCCTCGCAAGGAATTCTCTCTCAAAGGCTTCGAGGTGGGTTGCTCTCAAACGACAAAAGCCATACTTTCAATCTAAGCAGCCAACCGTTTATGGTTGTAGGGGGTGGGCTATTTATAGCCACTTGGCAACCCGCCTGATTTGTCCGAAATGACCCTGGGTCACTAAGGAACTGACACGTGTTCCAATGGTCAGATTTCAAACTCACACAGCAACTTTACTTGGGCTACAAGCAAAGCTGACTTGTCCGACTCTGGACAAGATTCGCTCTCATAGTCTTCACTCGAAGACATAGGTTTTTGGTTTAGGCATCACTTCAGTCATTCTGACTGGTTCTCTTGGACCCCACTTAACAGTACGGTGGTTCCTATGAGTCAACACAAAAGAAAAAGAACTACGAAAGATCTAAGTCTTCGAGCTCCATAGGCTTCATATAGTGTCTTGTCTTGTCATAGTCTTCAATGTGAATATCTTCATATACCACTTTTGACTTCAATGTCTTCATACATTTTTAGGGGTCATCTCTGGTAGTAAAACCGAATCAATGGGGGACTTCTACCTATGTTATCCTGCAATTCTCACAAACACATTAGTCCCTCAACTAGGTTTGTCGTCAATACTCAAAAACCAACTAGGGGTGGCCCTAGATGCACTTACAATCTCCCCCTTTTTGGTGATTGATGACAAACTAGTTGAAGTTTTCAACGGGGAATATAATCTATGAAATTGTAATGGATAAGGAATTGTCTTCATAAGTTGCAAGGGCTCCCCCTGAAGATGTGCATATAAGTTAATTTGCTTTTTGGAATGCAAATGCACATGGCAGGTTGTACTTGTGGAGATCCACTTCAACTTATGATGACAATCCACTATGCATGTGAAAGTATATGAAGATAATGACATGCATAATGGAAAATGGACATCTGCAGAATGAGCTAAGTGCGGAATTTATCGTCGCACATGCGGAATTTATCTTCGCAAAACAAGGTGGCAAATAAGTAGCAAACGACCATCTAGTTTAAGTGTTACAACTCATAAGAACCAAATGTAGCAAAAAACGATAGTTGTAAGCACGAAGAAAAATATAAAGCACCCGCCCATATGGACGCGCTTGAAGACTATCAATCTCATATGCTTCTCCCCCTTTTGTCAGTAATGACCAAAAAGGTTTGAAGACATAGAGCCTCTACTCGTTCCCATGAGGAGTAGGTGAAGTAGCAGGGTTGTTGGTGTTGTTTGGCGGTGCAAAAGAGCTTGGAGGTGCTGAAGGAGGTGGCGGTGAAGTAGCATCGTCTTCTTCCTCAATAATTCTGGCAGTAACTGTGGCAGCAGAGGAAGAGAACTCAGAGTCTTCAAGGGATGGAGTTCCTAGCAGCACAGCCCTTCGAGGAGGTGTGGAGTCAAACTTGAATCTCTCGGTGAAGCCATCCTCTTGAAGATCAGCTTCAGAACACATCATCATGAGCCCTTTCCATGTGCGGCGACAGGTTTCATGGGCAATGAAAGCATTCTTGGTGGCAAGATTTCGAGTGCGATTAACATCCACCAAGAGGCTTTTCATCTGACGCTTCAGCCAGTCATGATGCCTATCCTGTTTCTAATGTAGAGCCACAAGAAGCTCTCGGTCGTTGAGAACACGAGTGCGCTTCTTGGGTCTTGTAGCTGTGGCACTGTCAGTGGCTTCAGTGGAAGCAGGGTGTGGTGCACGTGTAGTGCCAGCCAAAGGATACACCCGAGAAACTGCTTCAACTCCTTCAACGTTCTGAGTAAAACTCTGATGTTCTGCATTCTGAAGACTTAGAGGTTGCTTGGCAGGCTCAGAATATATGGCTTCATTAGACATGTCCACGTCAGGCAAGAAGATCCGATGGTTGCGGGCTGAGGGCTGATACGAGATGGCGGAGTGTAGCTTGATCAGCCGCATGACCCAAGGGGCGTAGAACTTCAAACCAAACACATCAATGCCTGATGCAGCAAGTTGGCGTATGAAGAAGTCCTGTGCATTGAAGCATTTTCCATGAAGTATATAGAAGACCAAAGTCTTCATTGCACCCTGAAGCTTGGCATTTGGAGAGTGCCCTTTGATAGGCCAGAGAGTTCACCTGATGATGTGATAGATGGTTCTAGGCAGATACTCAAGGTCTTCAACGAAGAACTCTGTGTGATAAGCAGCATCTTGGGGCAATGGCTTCATCATGCTAAGCATCTGACTCATATCAGGTTCTGTCCGCTGAAAGATGCTCTCAATAGCTTCAGTATGCAGCTGACAGCCTTGCTCGAAGAGATCGCCAGGAGTGGGCAAGCCAGTGAGCTCAATGATGTCAAATGCATTGGCTTCGTGATGAACATTGCCAGTCATCCACTCCAGGACCCAAGTCTTCGGATCTCTGCTGTACCCTCTGATGTGAAGTGTGGCATAGAATTGGAGGAGCCAGGTGCTGATGCAGGACCTGGAAACCTTGGCAGTCTTGCGATTGGCTTCTGGACCTGAGGCCTGTGCTCAACATGATAGTCGAATTGAGGACCGGCAGCAGACTCAGGAACAGAAGTGGTGGGATGAGTGGCTTCGCTGTCTTCTGATGCCTTTGTTGGGGAGGGCTCCACATTAGCTTCATTGGTGATTGTGGCAGCCTCATGATTTTCATCCTCCACTTGACTAGCTGGAGGGTCGGTCACAAGCACATTCTCCTGGAGAACTTCTTCTTGGTGGGACAGGGGAGTGGGATCTTGTGGGACTCCTTCTTCTGCAGCTGATGCAGCCGGAATGTCTTCAGCAGAGACTTGAGGCCTTGGACCTTTGCGAAGCCTACGGAACACAGACGATGCCTGTGGAGTTGGAGTGGGCTGGGCCTCATAGTCTTGTTCCTCTTGTGGGCGATCCGCCCATGAAGCATCCTGTGCAATTGGCGTCAGTGGACGACCAATGCTGATGAGTTTGCTGTTTTCAAACTGAGGAAGGACTGCACCATCTACTACATTGTCATGATGACCAATGTCTTCAGCAGCGATGGGATCAGCTGCTGGAATGTCTTCAGCTTCATGAGCCTCTGTGGAAGCAGGCTCATGAATTGTCAGTTGTCATTCAGCTTCAGGATAGACCATAGAAATGGGTTCAACTATCAAGGGCTCTGTGGAAGCAGCCCGAGCTTTCTTGGTCTTCCTCTTCTTGTAGGGGGCAGTAGGAGAGGCTTCAGAGTGTTTCCTCTTCCTGCCTTCAGCCTCAGCAGTCCTTGTCTTCTTGAGCTCTGAAGCTGTTGACCGGCTTTTTGGCTTCGAGCCAGTCAGTCTAGTTGGGAAGACAATCGGAACTGCTTCTTGCCTTGGTGCATCAGGTTCAGCCGTAGCAGGCTTCTTCTTCCTCTTTGCGGCCATCCTGGGGTCGATGCCAGGACGCCCAAGTGCCTTGTGCTTCTCAGCCTCATTATAGGCTTCCACACATCTGTCAGCCAGAGTCTTCATGCGCTCAGGCGAACCCTGAGCTTCTACACGCTTCTTCACAAAGGCTTCCTTGATCTCGTGCATCATTGTCTTGGAGTTCTTCACTTCTTGCACGCTGAGCTTGGCCATATGCTTCTTGAACTGAGCCTTTTCATAGTCAATCTTCTGCTTCAGTTCTCCAGCCTTCTTGACATCAGCAGCAGTGACAGCTTCTCCAGCCTTGGGAACACCGTTCTCGACGACATACCATAGGTCGACGTCAATGGCTTCAAGATGCATGCACATCTTATTCTTCCAGTAGGGATATTCAATTCCATCGAAGACGGGGCACGCAGCGGAGACTTTAATTATCCCTGCAGTCGACATAGCTAAAACTCCAGGTGGTTAAACCGAATCACACAGAACAAGGGAGCACCTTGCTCTAATACCAATTGAAAGTGCGTTATATCGACTGGAGGGGGGTGAATAGGCAATTTTTATGAAAGTCTTCAGAACATAGAAGTTTTGAAGACAAACAATAAAAATAAACCTATTACCATGCAGCGGAAGGTAGACTACACTAGGCAAACCATAGTCAAGTATTCAATGAAGTGAAAGCACAAAGACTAATAGCAGCTAGGTAGTAAGGATCAGGTAGGAAGATATTGTGAAGCCAAACAGAACACGTAGGCACTCAGTGAAGACAAATGATAGTGCAAACATACAATGACTTCACAAGGAGTAACAGTAAGTAAAGGGAAGTGAAGATGAAACCAGTGACTCGTTGAAGACAATGATTTGTTGGACCAGTTCCAGTTGCTGTGACAACTGTACGTCTGGTTAGGGCGGCTAGGTATTTAAACCTTAGGACACACAGTCCCGGACACCCAGTCCTGAACACGCAGCTCAGGACACCCAGTCCTCACCGTATTCTCCTTGAGCTAAGGTCACATAGACCTCGCCCAATCACTCTGGTAAGTCTTCAAGGTAGACTCCCAAACCTTCACAGACTTCGTTCACCGGCAATCCACAATGTCTCTTGGATGCTCAGAACGCGACGCCTAACCGACTGGAGGATGCACAGTCCTCAAGTGTAATAAGTCTTCAGATCACACAGAAAAGAAGACTTAAGTGATGCCTAATTCTCTTTGGCTCTGGGTTGTTAGGGCTTTATCCTCGCAAGGAATTCTCTCTCAAAGGCTTCGAGGTGGGTTGCTCTCAAATGACAAAAGCCGTACTCTAACTCTGAGCAGCCAACCATTTATGGTTGTAGGGGGTGGGCTATTTATAGCCACTAGGCAACCCGACCTGATTTGTCCGAAATGACCCTGGGTCACTAAGGAACTGACACGTGTTCCAATGGTCAGATTTCAAACTCACACGGCAACTTTACTTGGGCTACAAGCAAAGCTGACTTGTCCGACTCTGGACAAGATTCGCTCTCATAGTCTTCACTCGAAGACATAGGTTTTGGTTAAGCATCACTTCAGTCATTCTGACTGGTTCTCTTGGACCCCACTTAACAGTACGGTGGTTCCTATGACTCAACAAAGAAGAAAAAGAACTACGAAAGATCTAAGTCTTCGAGCTCCATAGGCTTCATGCGATGTCTTCTCTTGTCATAGTCTTCAATGTGAATATCTTCATATACCACCTTTGACATCAATGTCTTCATACATTTTTAGGGGTCATCTCTGGTAGGAAAACCGAATCAATGAGGGACTTCTACCTGTGTTATCCTGCAATTCTCACAAACACATTAGTCCCTCAACTAGGTTTGTCGTCAATACTCCAAAACCAACTAGGGGTGGCACTAGATGCACTTACAATCTCCCCCTTTTTGGTGATTAATGACAAACTAGTTGAAGTTTTCAACGGGGAACATAATATGTGAAATTGTAAAGGGTAAGGAATTGTCTTCATAAGTTGCAAGGGCTCCCCCTGAAGATGTGCATATAAGTAATTTGCTTTTGGAATGCAAATGCACATGGCAGGTTGTGCTTGTGGAGATCCTCTTCAACTTATGATGACAATCCACTATGCATGTGAAGGTATGTGAAGATAATGACATGCATAATGGAAAATGGACGTCTGCAAAATGATCAAAGTGCGGAATTTATCGTCGCACATGCGGAATTTATCATTGCATCATGAGGTGGCAAATAAGTAGCAGACTACCATCGAGTTTAAGTGTTACAACTCAAAAGAACCAAATGTATCAAAGCAAACGAGAGTTGTAAACACGAAGCAAAAAGTATAAAGCACCCGCCCATATGGACCCACTTGAAGACTATCAAACTCATATGCTTCTCCCCCTTTTGTCAGCAAGGACCAAAAAGGTTTGAAGACATAGAGCATCTACTCGTTCCCATGAAGAGTAGGTGAAGCAGCAGGGTCGTCGGTGGTGTTCGGCGGTGCAGAAGAACTTGGAGCAGTGTCGAAGCGAGGTGAAGGAGGTGGCGGTGAAGTAGCATCGTCTTCATCCTCGATCACTCTGGCATTCACAGTTGCAGCAGAGGAAGAGAACTCAGAGTCTTCAAGAGATGGAGTTCGTCGCAGCACTGCCCTTCGAGGAGGTGTGGAGTCAAACTTGAAGCGTTCAGAGAAGCCATCCTCTTGAAGATCATCTTCAGAACACATCAACGTCAGCCCTTTCCATGTGCGTCGAGAGGTTTCATGGGCAACAAAGGCATTCTTGGTGGCAAGATTGCGAATGCGATTAACATCCACCAAGAGGCTTTGCATTTGACGCTTCAGCCAGTCATGATGCCTATCCTGTTTCTGATGAAGAGCCACAAGAAGCTCTCGGTCATTGAGAACACGAGTGCACTTCTTGGGTCGTTGGGCAATTGTGCTATGAATGGCTTCAGTGAGAGCAGGATGCGGTGCATGTGTAGTGCCAGCCAAAGGATACACACGAGTGACTGCTTCAACTCCTTCAATGTTCTGAGAAAAACTTTGATGCTCCGCATTCTGAAGACTTAGAGGTTCCTTGGCAGGCTCAGGATAGATGGCTTCAATAGACATATCCACATCAGGCAGAAAGATCCGATGATTGTGAGCAGATGGCTGATATGAGATAGCGGAGTGAAATTTGATCAGTCGCATTACCCATGGTGTGTAAAACTTCAAGCCAAAAAGATCAGAGCCTGATGCAGCAAGTTGGTGAATGAAGAAGTCCTGTGCATTGAAGCATTTGCCATGAAGAATATAGAAGACCAAAGTCTTAATTGCACCTTCCAGCTTGGCATGTGGAGAGTGTCCTTTGATGGGCCAGAGAGTTCGCCTTATGATGTGATAAATAGTCCTTGGCAGATACTCAAGGTCTTCAACAAAGAACTCTTTGGGATATGCAGCATCTTGGGGCAATGGCTTCATCATACTGAGCATCTGACTCATGTTAGGTTCAGGCTTCTGAAAGATGCTCTCCACAACTTCACTGTGAAGTTGACAGCCAGATTCGTAGAGATCGCCAGGAGTGGGTAGACCAGTGAGCTCAATGATGTCAAAGGCTTTGGCTTCATGATGAACGTTTCCTATCATCAACTCCAGGACCCAAGTCTTCGGATATCTGTTGTACCCGCGGATGTGAAGTGTGGCATAGAATTGAAGCAGCAACTCTTCATTCCAATGCTATTGATCGGTGACGAACGGCAGCAATCCAACCTCCTTGAAGCAATATAGAGCTTCTTCCAGACAGGGCAGACCAGCTATTGCTTCAATGTCAAGACGCTTGTGTGGGAAGATGCGACCTTGATTGTAAAGAATGCAGGAGTAATAGCTTCGCCGTGGATAGCTCCAGAACCGATCATATGACATTCTTTCCCTTGAGTAGGGGTTCCTGGAGCTATTGAAGAAAGTGTTGTCTGCTTTGAAGCCATTGATATTGAAGGATCTAGGTGCTGATGCAGGACTTGGGAACCTGGGCAATCTTGGGATTGGCTTCTGTACCTGAGGCATGTGCTCAACATGATAGTCGAACTGAGGACTGGCAGCAGGCGCAGGAACAGAAGCAGTGGGATCAGTGGCTTCGCTGACTTCTGGTGCTTTTGTTGGTGAGGGCTCCACATTAGCTTCAGCCATGACAACGTCAGTGGCTTCATTGGTGTTGGTGGTGGCAGCCTCAAGATTTTCAACCTCCACTTGACGAGCTGGAGGGTCAGTCACGGTCACATTCTCCTCGAGAACTGCTTCTTGGTGGGACAGGGGAGTAGCAGCTTGTGGGGCTTCTTCTTCATCGGCTGATGCAGCCGGAATGTCTTCAGCAGCTTTAGCTTCAGACCCAGAGACTGGAGGCCTTGGTCCTTTGCGAAGCCTGCGCAACGCTGGTGACGCCTGTGTAGTTGGAGCTGGCTGGGCCTCAAAGTCTTCCTCCTCTTGTGGACGATCAGCCCATGAAGCATCCTGAGCGATTGGCGTCAGAGGACGACCAATGCTGATGAGTTCGCTGTGCTCGAGCTGGACTGCATCATCTTCAACATGGTCATGGTGACCAATGTCTTTAGCAGCGATGGGATCAGCTGCTGGAAAGTCTTCAGCTTCATGAGCCTCTGTGAAAGCAAACTCATGGATAGTCAGTTGACGTTCTTGCGGTTCAGCGTCAGGGTGAACCATGGAGATGGGTTCAACAATCAAGGGCTCTGTGGGAGCAGCCCGTTCTTTCCTGGTCTTCTTCTTCTTCTTGGAGGGGGCAGTAGCAGAGGCTTCAGGATGTTTCCTCTTCTGGGCTTCAGCCTCAGCAGTCCTCGTGTTCTTCAGCTGGCTTTGAGCCAGTCATGCTAGTTGGGAAGACAATGGGATCTGCTTCCTGCCTTGGTGCGAGAGGTTCAGCCACAATGGGTTTCTTCTTCTGCTTAGCAGCCATCCTGGGATCAATGCCCTGACGCCCAAGGGCATTGCGCTTCTCAGCCTCGTTGTAGCCTTGCACACACTTGTCAGTCAGGCTCTTCATGCGCTCCCGAGAACCCTGAGCTTCTGCGCGTTTCTTGAGAAAGGCTTCTTTGAGCTCGTGCAGCATAATCTTGAAGTTTTTCACCTCTTGCACGCTGAGATTGGCCATATGCTTCTTGAACTGAGCCTTTTCATAGTCAATCTTTTGCTTCAGTTCGACGATGCGCTGAGCGAGAGCTAGCTCTGAAGCAATGACGCCATGAAAGACGACACTGAGGCCAATGGGTAATTGCAGATCTTCGAAGCTGATGTTTGGCGTGTCAAACCACTCATCAATGAAGTTGTGGATGATTGTCACGTCAAAGAGAGGCGGATCATTGAAGATTTCTGCTTCTTCTTTGCTCTTGATGAGTTGCTCAAGAGCGTCATCTGCAAGATCTTCATCACTGGACAGATCAATGGCATCATTGCGCAGAATGGCAACAGCTGTCAGCTCTTGGCCGGTGTGTGGCAGAGGCATCTTGACATTCTGGGGCTTGGAGATGCGTGACAAATCTTCAGACTGCACACTGTCTTCAGGAGGTGCAGTTGCCAGTGGCTTCGCCCGTGAGATTTTTGGTGCAAAGGCCGGCTTTGAAGCTTTTGGCTGCTTCAGCTTCTTTGGCTTTGGCGCTGCAGGCGCTTCATCTGATTCAGCGTCATCTGCTGGCTCATTCACGGCTGTCCCTTGAACCACGATGTGAGTGATGAGACCTTCCAAGTTGTAGAAGGGCCCAAGAAGATTGGGTTCAGCTTCACGAGTTCCATCGGCGCGGGGAGCAGAGGGACCAAGGTTGAAATCTAATCCCAAAGACTTCCTGTTCTGCTTCACTGAGTTCTGGGCAAACTGGAAGTTGCGCTTAAACAGATTGTCGTCACGACACCATAGCAGGGACGATGGGTCAGCATCCGCAGGCTGTGGTCCACGGACCATGCAGGGATAGAAGCCTTGTTCAATGGCTTCATCTCTGGTCCTGGGTTGAAGATTTTTGTAGAGGATGTCTCCCCATGGTGGCTTGATGGCATTCTTTTCAGCATATTCCTTGGTCACAAATCTATACTTGAACCACTGTTCTGCCCAATAGCGTCGAATCCATTGGATTCGTGTCTTGCGCTGATTGTAATCCTCTTCAGGATCTGTCTTGTACAGCTCTGAGAGGTCATCGGGCAGATCTCTTGATCTTTCTCCTCGACACTTTCTGCCACCCTTCCTTGCAGATCTCTCTGAAGCCATGAATTTTAAACTGAAAGGCTTCAATACATTCAAAGGCTTCAAAGGTTTTTGCTTGCTGGACAAACAGGAACTGGCTTCGGGAGAATTTATATGATGCTGTAAGAATTTTGCAAATGAATGCAGACTATGAGAACCAAGGGATTCTCCCACGGACATGTACCTGTGACAGCATTAAGGTGCGAGGGAAGGGGAAGAGGTCATATGCATTCTCAGAAGATTTTGAAGATAAATCAGTTTAGAAGACATTGACCTCATCGTGCGAAGACATTCACTCATAGATAAGGAGTTGGTTCCAGATTTGTACGAATCCATGAATCAGTACAAGTGAGGAATCTAACTACTTTGTGAAATACAAGTGAATATACTAGGCATATTATGAGATGCAGTATGTAAGAGATCCAACTTGTGTGAATAGAAACTGCTTGTGGTAGAAAGTGACGAAGCTATAGGATCAAGGGGGCTGTAAAAAGGAAGTTTTATTTACCACATGAAGAACTGCTAGACGGAGTGGAAGAGGAGGCCGAGCAGTTCGATCGTCCGTGCCCTAACTTGGCGACGGAGGACACCTACGGTGACGACGGAGAAGATGATGTCCACGGTCTGCGTGAAGACGGCGTCGGAGAGGTTGCGGCAGCGAAGCGCTTCGTCGCCGGCGTCGTCGAGGGCTAGCGGTGGCACTAGGGTTCGTGCGAGAGTGGAAGAAGAGATAATGACTGCTGTGAGGTGTGTATTTATAGGTACAGGGGCGGCACTGCGTTATTACACAGGTGCCCCTGGTGATTCACATCTGAGGAACACGTGGCCATCATGCAGCATATCGGGGGTTGTTCCACGTCTAACACACACCTGGATTGTCGGGTGGTCGTTCCCACTTCTCCGGGTTTCAGGTGAAGGAATGAGCATTGAAAACGGACTTAATGTTTGTCTCTGTATCTTCTGCTGACAAGGACCCAGAGAAGACATTTGACAGTTTCAATAGAATGCATATGACTTGGAGAGATGGAGTTTGAGATAGAGAGCATAGAGAGGTTAGGGTCCGATCACATTCACTTAGTTCAAAAGACTCAACATGAAGACATAGCTATAAGTGAATGTTGTAGAGGACAGAACACTAGTATATATATATTCAACATAGAGAAGTAATCATGAAGACATGTTGAAATTTAAGCCAAACCAAATGTGAAGAAATAGCAAATGTAACGCCATGAGTGAAACACTTCGAACAGAATGTTTAGTGGTGGCGTTACCCACCGTATAGGAAGTATTAGACCCAGACATGGCACACAATTATCGTGGCGTTCCGAAGTCAAATTCCACATTAATGTATTCACACTTAGAATGTATGTCTTCATTGATTGAAGATATACTTTACTTCGTGTGTTGCACATCTAAGTCATCAATATGCATAAGTGTTAGGATGTGTGCCTGATCACAGGACATTTAAGGATTCCAGGATATTTAGCTCACACCGTAACTTGCAAAATCTCTTCTCATCCAAGGGCTTGGTGAAGATATCTGCCAATTGCTCTTCAGTGTTGACGTGTATGATATCAATATCTTCCTTCACAACATGATCTTTGAGAAAGTGATGACGAATTTCAATGTGCTTTGTCTTCGAGTGCTGAACTGGGTTGTTGGCAATCTTGATGGCGCTTTCATTGTCGTAGTAGAGTGGCACTTGCTTCAGATGAATGCCATAGTCCTTGAGTGTTTGCTTCATCCACAGAAGCTGAGCGCAGCAAGATCCAGCAGCAATGTATTCAGATTCAGAAGTGGAGAGAGATACACAGTTCTGCTTCTTTGAAGACCAACATACAAGTGATCGTCCCAGAAAGTGACATGTGCCTGATGTAGACTTGCGATCCACTTTGTCACCAGCATAATCAGCATCCGAGAATCCAACCAGATCAAACTCTGAGCCCTTTGGATACCATAATCCTAGAGTTGGGGTGTGAGCCAAATATTGAAGAATTCACTTCACAGCTAAGTGATGCGACTCCTTTGGTGCCGCTTGAAATCGAGCACACATGCAAACACTAAGCATAATAACTGGCCTAGATGCACATAGATAAAGCAAAGAACCAATCATGGAGCGGTATACCTTTTGGTCGAACTCTTTACCATTGTCGTCAGGACCCAGATGATGCTTGGCTGGCATTGGCGTCGTGAAGCCTTTACAGTCTTGCATACCGAACTTCTTCAGGCAATCTTTGAGATACTTCTCTTGAGATATGAAGATGTCGTTGCGTTGCTGTTGTATTTGAAGACCGGGGAAGAACTTCAGCTCTCCCATCATGGACATCTGATATTGCTCTTGCATCATATATCCAAACTCTTCACTGTACTTCTGATTGGTGCAGCCGAAGATATTGTCATCCACATATATTTGGCACACAAACAGTTCACCATCATATGTCTTCGTGAAGAGAGTGGGGTCTAGGGAACCAGGTATGAAGCCTTTGCTCTTCAGGAAGTATTTGAGTGTGTCATACCAGGCCCGAGGGGCTTGTTTGAGGCCATACAGTGCCTTGTTGAGCTTGTATAGCATGTCAGGATGTTTTGGATCTTCAAAGCCAGGCGGTTGTGCAACATACACTTCTTCTTCAATCTTGCCATTGAGAAAGGCGCTCTTCACATCCATTTGATATAGAAGTATGTTGTGATGATTTGCATAGGCCAGCAGTATGCGTATGGCTTCAAGTCTAGCCACAGGAGCAAATGTTTCATCGAAGTCAATGCCTTCCACTTGAGTATATCCTTGAGCAACGAGACGAGCTTTGTTTCTGACAACTTGACCATGCTCATCTTGCTTGTTGCGGTATATCCATTTGGTGCCGATTATGTTGTGCTTCCGAAGATCAGGACGCTTAACCAGTTCCCATACATTATTCAGCTCAAACTGTTGAAGCTCTTCTTGCATAGCTTGAATCCATTCAGGTTCCATGAAGGCTTCTTCAACTTTTTTGGGTTCTGTTATTGAGACGAATGCGAAGTGCCCACAGAAATTTGCTATTTGAGTTGCCCTTGATCGAGTGAGTGGACCGGGTGCATTGATGCTGTCAATTATTCTCTCAATCTGCACTTCATTGGCAACACGAGGATGTACAGGGCGAAGGTTTTGCTCTTGCTGATCATTGTCATTGTTAGTGGGATTGTCTTCAGGCTGAGCATTGTCTTCAGGTTGATTAGGTGCGGAGATGATAAGTTCCTCTTCAGGTTGAGCTTCAGAGGGTATGATTTCTCCGGTTCCCATAAGCTTGATTGATTCGCTGGATGGAACTTCATCTAGCACATTTGGGAGGTGCTCTCTTTGTGAACCGTTAGTCTCATCAAACCACACATCCACTGTTTCAACCACTTTATAATGAAAGAGATTGAAGACTCTGTAGGAGTGCGAATCCTTTCCATATCCAAGCATAAAACCCTCATGTGCTTTTGGTGCAAACTTTGAAGTGTGATGTGGATCCTTGATCCAGCACCTGGCGCCAAATACTCTGAAGTAACTGAAATTTGGCTTCTTGCCAGTAAGGAGCTAATAAGATGTCTTGTTCAGAAGCTTGTGAAGATAAACACGATTGATTGTATGGCATGCAATATCAATGGCTTCAGGCCAGAATTTTCTTGAGTCTTGTATTCATCAAGCATCGTTCGGGCCATCTCAATGAGTGTTCTGTTCTTGCGTTCGACGACGCCATTCTGCTGTGGCGTGTACGGGGCTGAGAATTCATGTGTGATGCCCAAGGTATCAAGATATGTATCAAGGCCGGTGTTCTTGAATTCAGTGCCATTGTCACTTCTGATTTGCTTTATCTTGGCGCCATAGTTGTTCATTGCTCGATTGGCGAAGCGTCTGAAGACATCCTGCACCCAAATATATCTAGAATAATCATCAACAATGACAAAGCCATAGAGACAAGTAGTAGTAGTAAGAGTTGAGTAATGAGTGGGACCGAAAAGATCCATGTGGAGTAGTTCGAAGGGTCGAGTAGTTGTCATGATTGTCTTCGAGGGATGTTTGGCCCTCGTCATCTTTCCTGCTTCACAGGCACCGCATAAGTGATCTTTCTTGAACTTGACGCCCTCGATGCCTATGACATGCTTATTCTTTGCAAGGGTGTAGAGGTTCCTCATGCCAGGATGCCCTAGCCTCCGATGCCAAAGCCAGCATTCTGAAGCTTTTGCTAGAAGACATACAGCAATCTGTGGTCCTGCTGAGAAATCTACCACATACAAATCATCTTTCTGATACCCTTCAAATACTAGAGACTTGTCAGATTCCATTAGAACAAGGCAGCGATATTTTCCAAATATTACGATCATGTTCAAATCGCAAAGCATTGAGACAGACATTAAGTTGAAGCCAAGGGATTCAACAAGCATGACTTTATCCATGTGTTGATCCTTTGAGATTGCAACTCTACCTAGGCCCAATACCTTACTTTTACCAGTGTCAGCAAATGTGATGTGACTCTTGTCGGATGGACGTAAGGTTGAGTCCATAAGAAGGCTTCTTTTGCCAGTCATGTGATTGGTACACCCACTATCAATAATCCATTCTGAAGACGCTGGTGTCATACCCAACAGTGCAGTTAGGGGGATAGGCTTCACGAAGAGAATTGTGAAGCAAAAACATTTGACAAACCAGTGGGTTATGAAAGCTTAGATCCAGATTAGGACTAATAGGGAGAGTAGCAAGCGATTCAGGAATGAAGTACATAGTAAGACCATTCGGGCATTTGATCTTGCACCCTACAAGATGTTTAAGGTCCCCAGCAATAGCGTCAGCTGATTTTGGTTTTCTGCTGGAGACCTTTCCCTGCAAAAGAGGGTTAAGCTTTCTTAGCCACCCACATCTTCAAGGGTGTCTTAGAAGCAATAAGTCTAAGTGCAGCATCTGAGAACTTTGGCTTTGGAGCCCTAGCAAACAGTCTTGCAGGCGGACAATAGTATTCATAAGAATAAATAGAATAGTTCTTGGTCTTATGAACATGGCGGTTTGATGAACCGCGCTCATATTCATAGGCCTGAGTATGGTTTCCCTGCAAAACATTTGCGTTAGTGCGACTCAGGTGAGTCCTCTGTCTGTATGAAGCCTTTGGACCATATGAAGCCTGTGGTCTGGGGTTTGTCTTCTTCACGTGTGGTGTCATGATGACATTCACAGGAAGATTCTCTAGAAACTTTGTCGGAACCCAGATCTTCTTCATAGGCGGTCCATTCCTGCAGTTAGTACCAATGTACCTGGCAAACACTTCACCATTCTGATTCTTAAACAGTTTATAGTTTGCATCAAAGGATTCATCAATGACAATGGGGTTTGCACAAGTGAAGCCAGACAGAGTGGATGGATCTGCTGAAGATTCCTTTGCAGCAACCCATGTGGTTTTGCGGTACTGCTCAGGTTTCCAGTAAGAGCCATTAGCATTCATTTTCCTTACGAACCCAACACCCTCTTTCCTCGGGTTTCGGTTCAAGATCTGCTTTTTGAGGACATCACATAGTGTCTGATGCCCTTTAAGACTTTTGTACATCCCTGTTTCAAGTAATGTCTTCAACCTAGCATTCTCATCAGCAATAGAAGTGGTATCCTTAGCAGAGGGGTTAGTTTCCACATCAACAGTTGAAGATATTGCAACAGTAGTAGCAGTAGAACATTCAGCAACAGAAGTAGTATTATCACGCTCAATGCATTTAAGACATGGTGGTTCAAATCCTTCCTGAGCGGAACTGATCTGTTTGGCGCGAAGTGACTCATTTTCCTTTTGAAGATCTTCATGAGCCGCTCTCAATTTCTCAAGATCTTGCTTCCTTTGAAGATAATCATAGGAAAGCTTTTCATGAGTTGTTGAGAGCGTTTCATGACGACTTTCAAGTTCCTCATACTTAACGTGAAGATTTTTTATGTCTTCAATTAAGGACTTAGATCGAGTCATTTCAGCGCCTAACAGATCATCGCTTTTGTCTAATAGTTTTTGAATATGTTCCATGGCTTTCTGTTGTTCAGTTGCAATTTTAGCAAGTGTTTTGTAGCTAGGTTTTGAACCACAATCAGAGTCATCGTCACTAGATGTTTGATAGTGAGTAGTGCGTGTGTTTACCTTGGCACCGCGTGCCATGAAGCAGTAAGTAGGAGCGGAGTAGTCCTTGTCATTTGCATTGGTGTCGGTGATGAGGTCATTGTCTTCAGTGTTGAAGATGGACTTGGCAACGTATGCTGTAGCCAGACTTGCGACGCCAGAATCGGACTCCTCCTCAGACTCCACCTCCGCCTCCTCAGAAGCGGACTCCTCCTCTGAATCCATTTCCTTGCTAATAAACGCACGTGCCTTGCCAGATGAGCTCTTCTTGTGTGATGAAGACTTTGAGGAAGACTTGGAAGAAGACTTTGAGTATTTCTTCTTCTTGTTGTCGTCAGAGTCGTATTCCTTGCTTTTCTTCTTCTTTTTGTTCTCATTGTCCCACTGCGGACACTCAGAGATGAAGTGGCCAGGTTTCTTCCACTTGTGACAGGTTTTCTTCTTGTACTCATGAGAAGAAGCTTCATCATTCCTTGAGCTTGATCGGGAAGACTTTCTGAAGCCTTTCTTCTTGGTGAATTTTTGGAACTTCTTCACAAGCATAGCAAGTTCCCTTCCAATGTCTTTAGGATCATCAGAACTGTTGTTAGATTCTTCTTCAGATGAGGAGACAACTTTTTCCTTCAAGGCACGAGTTCGCCCATAGTTTGGACCATAGGTATCTCTTTTCTCAGAAAGCTGAAACTCATGTGTGTTTAAGCCTCTCAAGTATGTCAGACGGATCGAGTGTCCTGAAATCAGGACGTTCTTGAATCATCAGGGCTAGGGTGTCAAACGAACTGTCAAGTGATCTCAGTAGTGTCTTGACGACTTCATGCTTGGTGATCTCAGTAGCGCCAAGGGCTTGAAGCTCATTCGTGATGTCAGTGAGTCGATCAAACATGAGCTGGACATTCTCATTGTCATTTCTCTTGAAGCGGTTGAAGAGGTTGCGAAGGACACTGATTCTCTGATCTCTCTGGGTTGAGACGCCTTCGTTGACCTTGGAGAGCCAGTCCCAGACTAGCTTAGATGTTTCCAAAGCACTCACGCGGCCATACTGTCCTTTGGTCAGATGACCACAGATGATATTCTTGGCAGTAGAGTCAAGTTGAACGAACTTCTTGACGTCAGCAGCAGTGACACCTTCTCCGGCCTTGGGAATGCCGTTCTTGACGACATACCATAGGTCGACGTCAATGGGTTCAAGATGCATGTGCATCTTATTCTTCCAGTAGGGATATTCAGTTCCATCGAAGACGGGGCACGCAGCAGAGACTTTGATTATCCCTGCAGTCGACATAGCTAAAACTCCAGGTGGTTAAACCGAATCACACAGAACAAGGGAGTACCTTGCTCTGATACCAATTGAAAGTGCGTTATATCGACTAGAGGGGGGTGAATAGGCGATTTTTATGAAAGTCTTAAAAACGTGGAAGTTTCGAAGACAAACGATAGAAATAAACCTATTACCATGCAGCGGAAGGTAGACTACACTAGGCAAACCATAGTCAAGTATTCAATGGAGTGAGATCACAATGACTAATAGCAGCAATGTAGTAAGGATCAGGTAGGAAGATGTTATGAAGCCAAACGGAACACGCAGTCACTCAGTGAAGACAAAAGATAGTGCAAACATACAAAGACTTCACAAGGAGTAACAGTAAGTAAAGGGAAGGGAATGATGAAACTAGTGACTCGTTGAAGACAATGATTTGTTGGACCAGTTCCAGTTGCTGTGACAACTGTACGTCTGGTTAGGGCGGCTAGGTATTTAAACCTGAGGACACACAGTCCCGGACACCCAGTCCTGAACACGCAGCTCAGGACACCCAGTCCTCACCGTATTCCCCTTGAGCTAAGGTCACACAGACCTCGCCCAATCACTCTGGTAAGTCTTCAAGGTAGACTCCCAAACCTTCACAGACTTCGTTCACCGGCGATCCACAATGTCTCTTGGATGCTCAGAACACGACGCCTAACCGGCTGGAGGATTCACAGTCCTCAAGTGTAATAAGTCTTCAGATCACACAGACAAGAAGACTTAAGTGATGCCTAATTCTCTTTGGCTCTGGGTGGTTAGGGCTTTATCCTCGCAAGGAATTCTCTCTCAAAGGCTTCGAGCTCCATAGGCTTCATGCGATGTCTTCTCTTGTCATAGTCTTCAATGTGAATATCTTCATATACCACCTTTGACATCAATGTCTTCATACATTTTTAGGGGTCATCTCTGGTAGGAAAACCGAATCAGTGAGGGACTTCTACCTGTGTTATCCTGCAATTCTCACAAACACATTAGTCCCTCAACTAGGTTTGTCATCAATACTCCAAAACCAACTAGGGGTGGCACTAGACGCACTTACAATTCCTCCACCTGATAGCAGGGACCCACCGGACGGGCCACCAGTATTTTGCGGAAAAAATGTTTCCCCCCTGACTGTTGGGACCCACCGGACGGGCCACCCTATTTCACGAAAAAAACATTTGCCCCTGACTGCTGGGACCCACCGGACGGACCATCGTATTTCCTGAAAAAAACGTTCCCCCCTGCTGTCAGCTCGGATCCACCAGAAGTGCCTCCTTATTACGCACAGGAAAATGAATACTCCCCTTGCTAGCTGGGACCCAACCTGGTGGGAGGCTGACTTGTGGGCCTACTAAGTTGAAGAGGATGGAGGGCTTTGTCAACTTAGTTAATATGAACGATTCTAGCTCCAGTGACCGTACGATGTCCATCCAACGGCCGTAGTGCTTCTTCAACCTCTGGTCTTCTTGCTCCAGCTGCCCAAAGCTACGCCGGTCGTGCCGCGTGCTCCTGCCTCTCGTGGTCGGTTGTGATGCCGCGGAGGCCTCACCGCCCCCTACTACTCCCACCGCTGGCCCATGCTATCCCTCTACTCACCCACACCCCCTATTATTCTACAGCGACGGCAGCCTCACGCCGCAGCCGAACCAGTGAACCCTCGTACTCCTCTCCGCGTGGGCATCCACTGCCGCGTCTTCCCCGGCTCCGCGTCGTCCCCTTCCCAGGCCTCGCCGTCGTCCACCGCCTTGGTGCTCTCGGCACGGCGTGGTCAATGTGGTCAACGACCGACTTCCATCGGAAGAGTACTGTACGTGGAGAGGCTGACAGCTGGGTCCACGGCCACAACCCTGTTTTTTGTGATTTGCCAAGTAAGTTGCTTTGTCAGGCCTGTTGGGCTGCAAATCTTTCAAGACAAGGAGAGCTTCATTTGGCTGGCCGAGAAAATGGCCCATCAGTAATGAGAAATCGGTTGTACATTCTAAAAACACATCAAACCGGCAATTAGTTTAAAATATATTTTTTTCATTTTGAGATTTTAAATTACATTAATTTTTATGCGTGGAGAATTTGTTTGATTTTATATTGATATACATTTATTTTTAAAATCAGTTTGAATGTGAGTCGAAATTTTAGGATTAAAAACAGTTCGGACCGCACCGAAATAAGCAAAATGACGTTAATTTTTTAACCGTGGCCACAATATGGGCTGTAATGCTAACAAAAAGAATATGGGCTCCAAAAAAACCTTAAGAATTAGCAAATGGGCTGTAAATTATTAGAAATAATGGCAGATGGGCTGTATGCTGTTTTCCAAAGATTTGAGGCTTTCCTAAAAGAAGGTTGACGCACAAGCAGTGACTGTTGGATGTCCATCGAACGGCCATCGTGCTTATTCAATCTCTTCTCTTCCTGCTCCAGCCGCTCAAACAAGCGCCAGCAGGACTGCCTGCTCCCTCCTCCCCGCGGCCGGCTGTGCTGCCGCGCAGGCCTCACCGCCCCACTGTACACCCTGTACTCACCCACACCTGCTGTTATTCTCCGGCAATGGCAGACGAACCAGTAAACCCTCGTACAGTCGTACTCCCCTCCGCGTGGGAAACAACTGTCGAGTCTTCCCTGCCTCTGTGTCATTCCTTTACTAGGCCTCGCCGTCGTCCACCGCCCTGGTGCTCTCGGCGCGGCCTAGTCAACGTGGTCAACGACCGACATGCATCTGAAGTGGACTGTACGTGGAGAGGCCGACAGCTGGGTCCACGGCCTCCTTATTATGCGCAAAATAATGATTCCTTCACCTGACAACAGGGACCCACCGAAAGGGCCTTTGTATTTTGCGAAAAAAACATTACCGCCGCTGACAGCTCAGACCCACCAGCTATATCTTCGCACGCAAGGAAGTGCCTCCTTATTGCGCTAAAAAATGAATACCCCCTGCTAGCTGGGACCCACCTTGGTGGGAGGCTGACTTGTGGGCCTACTAAGTTGACGGGGACGGAGGGCTTTGTCAACTTAGTCAATATGCACGATTCTAGCTCTAGTAACCGTACGATGTCCATCCAACGGCCGTACTACTTCTTCAACCTCTGGTCTTCTTGCTCCAGCCGCCCAAACCAGCACCGGTCGTGCCTCGTGCTCCTGCCTCCCGTGGCTGGCTGCGATGCGGCAGAGGCCTCACCGCCCCCTACTAATCCCACCGCTGGCCAGGCCATCCCTCTACTCACCCACACCCCCTGTTATTCTGCGGTGACGGCAGCCTCACACCGCAGCGAACCAATGAACCCTCGTACTCCTCTACGCGTGGGCATCCACTGCCGCGTTTTCCCCGGCTCCGCGTCGTCCCCTTCCTAGGCCTCGCCGTCGTCCACCGCCCTTGTGCTCTCGGCGCGGCGTGGTCAACATGGTCAAGGAACGTCTTCCATCGGACGTGGACTGTACGTGGAGAGGCTGACAGCTGGGTCCACGACGGCGGCAAGGAAGTGCCTCCTTATTACGTGCAAAATAATTATTCCTCCACCTGACAGCGGGACCCACCGGACGGGCCACCGTATTTTGCGAAAAAAATGTTTCCCCCTGACTGCTGGGACCCATCAGCTACATCTTCGCACACAAGGAAGTGCGTACGGGCAAAAAAATGACTCGCTCCCTGACTGCTGGGACCCACCAGCTACATCTTCGCAAGCAAGGAAGTGCCTGACAGTCGGGACCCACCTGCTCGAAGCGTACGTAGCGTTGTCATTCTGGTCGCGAACGTGTACGTACATACTGGTCGATGTAGAGGCGCGCACGTGTCGTAGTAGAGGCGCGCACATGTCGTAGTAGAGGCGCGCACGTAGCATCTACACGTACATACAAAGGCCAGGGTGCAAGAAAGAAAATACGGCCACATATGTGTACATACGGGCGGAGTCTCGAACGCCTACTCGCGCATACGTACGGCCAGGGCTTGTGTACATGGCTGGGTTGGAACGGAGAAACAACATCGTCGTCGTGTTCATGGGGAGGCAACGGAATGCGTCATGTTCATGGGGAGGCAACGGAATGCGTCATGTTCATCGGGAGGGCTTGGACGGAACAGGCGATGGAAACGAGGCCTGGCGTACTGCAGAACAGAGGAAACGGCCTTGTGTTCGACCGGCCACGTTCGAAACGGGATCCTGTTCATCGGGAGGGGTCTGGCGTACCGCAAAACGGAGCAAACGGACCTCCTACAGTCGAAACGGGGGTCCTGTTGATCGGGAGGGGTGTGGCGTACCGCAAAACGGAGGAAACAGACTTATGTTGGAGTGCTACGGTCGAAGCGGGGGTCCTGTTCATCGGGAGGGGTGTGGCGTACCGCAAAACAGGACTCCACGGGATACTGTTCATCTGCACTGTCGACCTCCTCCAGCCTCCACGGGCTCCTGTTCATCCAGCCTCCACGGACCCCTGTTCATCCAGCCTCCACCGCGCGCTACTCCACCGACTACTATTCAACCACCCTCCACCGTCTACTGTTCATCCAGCCCTCCACACCATGGGGTCCTGTTCAACCACCCCTTCACGTGCACCCCTCCACCGTATACTGTTCATCCAGCCCTCCACACCACGGGGTCCTGTTCAACCACCTCTCCACCGTCTACTATTCATCCAGCCCTCCACACCACGGGGTCCTGTTCAACCACCTCTCCACCATCTACTATTCATCCAGCCCTCCACACCACAGGGTCCTGTTCATCCACCCCTCCACGGGCACCCCTCCACCGTCTACTGTTCATCCAGCCCTCCACCACTCCATGGGCTCCTGTTCATCCAGAGGCAACGCCACCGCTCACTGTTCATCCAAACCCCCCGCAACGCTCACTGTTCATCCCATCGATCGGCTTCAGTTAGCAGCAGTAGCGAAGGAATCGCTCGATCGGGTTCAGTTAACAGCCATTGATCGATCGCTCGAGTTCAGTAACGCGTAGCCTGCAGTGCAATCACTCGGGTTCAGTTAGAGCCCAACGCATCGCTCGGGTTCAGTTAGAGCCAACGCCTCGCACACACGCACATACGTGTATGAGAGAAACGCGCATCGCTCGGCCCCCGACCTCCCACCGTAACCGGGAACTCCCCGAAATTTTCCTCCCCCTCGCTTCTACCACGGTTTTTTCCATCATGGACGGCCCGAAGAATGTCATGCAGCTGCGTCTCCGGCCCGTCCAGGACGAAAAGCCCATTTTCTGTCATGAATTTTTGTCATAGAAGTAGGAGCCCACCACATCTATGATGATACCGGGTTTTGTCACAATTATCGTCATAGAAGTGTCATATGTATGACAGAAAAAAAATCGTTCGGCCCAAAATGTCACGGATGTGTATTTTTTTTGTAGTGATTGTTGGTGTTGTTGTTCTCTTGTGGAGGTGGAGAAGGAGGTTGATGAGGTTCATCTTGGTCTACTTCCTTCTCCATCTTGATGTGTCCCACTTGTGGATGCCTCCCAGTCAACTCTCGGTTCACCTTGTCATGAGGTAGAAGCTTCCACTTGGACGGACGAGCTACTCTCCTTCACCTCCGTTGGGCGAATCTTACCAATAGACAAGTCTTGGATTGCTTCCGGACGGTTTTGTCTCCTACATTAATTGGCAATTGCTCTACTTGCGAGACGTTAGATTCATCAAACTTCACATCAACCATCTCTTCAACCTTTCGGGTGAAATTGTTGTAGACACGGTAATTGTGAGAGTTTGAGCCATAACTGAGTAGGAAACCCTCATGAGATTTAGGAGAAAATTTAGAACGACGATGCTTATCAAGAATATAGCACTTTGAGTCGAATACTCGAAAGTATCCAACTTGGGGTTTGTTACCGGTGAGAAGCTCATATGCCGTCTTGCCGAGTAGCTTGTAAAGATATAGACGATTTGTTGCATGACAAGCTGTCTCAACCGCTTCCGCCCAAAAGTCTTTTGGCGTTTTGCACTCATCAAGCATCATTCTCGCCATCTCAATAAGAGTCTGGTTCTTCCTCTCAACAACTCCATTTTGTTGAGGCGTGTACATAGCCGAGAACTCATGTGAAATCCCTTCTTCGTTAAGAAAGGTGTCCACATTTGCATTCTTGAACTCCGTTCCGTTGTCGCGGCGATCCTTTTTGATCTTCACTTTAAATTGATTTTGGGCCTTCTTAGCGAAGTTCTTGAAGATCTTTTGGACCTACGATTTATCATCAAGAAAGAACACCCACATAAATCTTGAAAAATTATCGACTATGACTAAACCAAGTGAGTTTCCGCCGAGACTTTTATAGGCGTTTGGACCAAAGAGATCCATATGAAGTAGCTCGAGCGGTCTTCTCATGGTCATGATGTTCTTCACGGGGTGGCTTCCTCCAACCTGCTTTCCTGCTTGACAAGCACTGCACAATCTATCCTTGTCAAATATAATGTCTTTTACTCCAAGGATATGATCACCTTTAATAAGCTTATCAAGATTTTGCATGCCCACATGACCTAACCTTCTATACCATAACCAACCTTTAGAAGATTTAGCAATTAAGCAAGTTCTAGGTTGAGCCTTTTTAGTGAAGTCAACAATGTATAGATCACCTCTACGTATACCAGTAAAGACCATTTTATGATTATCTCTTCGAAACACTTGGTAATCTACTTCAGTAAATAGGACATTGAATCCAAAATCAGCTAGTCTAGATATGGAAAGTAAATTATAGCCAAGAGATTCAACGAGCATAACATTTTGTATGGAGCTACCATGTGAGATGGCCACCTTACCAAGGCCAACCACCTTACCCTTTGAGTTATCACCAAAGGTGACATACTTTCGTGGGCCGTCATTTTCGACAAGCTCACGAGACATATCCTTGTCTCCAGTCATGTGATCGGTACATCCACTATTAAGAACCCATTCCTTTCCTCCAGCCATGTAGCCGCAAAGATTTGCCATAAGATCAAAGTGTCTCATAGACTCATCGAGATCAAGGTCACTATCATCATTCTCATCATAGTATCCATGTTCAACATCATCTTGTGATTGATCATCACCTAGAGAGAGTGATTCATTAAATATTTGATCATGACAATGTTCACCTTTATGAGTTGTAATGACTTCCGAGATGATATTACTAATGATTCCAACATCTCCTTTAGCACGCATAAGGTCACGAAGCTCAAATAAACAATCACCAATCTTAGGATCTCTAGGGTTCATCTTACTTAAAGCAATTGACTTTTGAAGAATCACATCTAGATTTTGCAAGGAATAGTTTGGGAATCGTTCCTCAAGAAATTTCCATATGGTGTAAGAACAATCAAGAGTAGGCAAGCAAACAATCAAATTTCTAGGCAAACCTCTAGTAATAAGATCGACAGTTTTAAGGTTGCAGATCATGTCAAGAGACTCATCGGGGGTAGGATGCAAGGGATCAACCAGGGGTGCACACGGGCTAGTAATGTACTTGTTCAAGTGATATTCATTGAAAATCTCAAGCATCTCATTTTTTCAATCATGAAAGAACTCCCCATCATAGACTCATCCATCTTCCTCCAATGGTGATTAAACCAAAGCAATGGAGACCAAGGCTCTGATACCAATTGAAAGGATTGAGAAGAGGTGTCTAGAGGGGGGTGATTAGACCCTCTACAAAGAAAAGTAGCAGTTTTTAAGTTCTTCAAGTTAAGGTGGAGTTTTAGCACAAGTTTAAACATTCACAATACATTTTAAGCAAGCATGGCAAGAGTATATGAGCAGCGGAAAGTAAAGCATGCAACTTGCAAGAAAGTACAGGGGTGGGATTGGAGTGTGCAAATGCAATTGGAGACATGGAGATTTTTGGCGTGGTTTCGATAGGTGGTGCTATCGTACATCCACGTTGATGGAGACTTCAACCCACGAAGGGTAACGGTTGCACGAGTCCACGGAGGGCTCCACCCATGAAGGGTCCATGAAGAAGCAACCATGTCTATCCCACCATGTCCATTGCCCACAAAGGACTTGCCTCACTTGGGTAGGTCTTCACGAAGTAGGCGATCTCCTTGCCCTTACAAACTCCTTGGTTCAACTCCACAATCTTGACGGAGGCTCCCAAGTGACACCTAACCAATCTAGGAGACTCCACTCTCCAAAAGGTAATAGATGATGTGTTGATGATGAACTCCTTGCTCTTGTGCTTCAAATGATAGTCTCCCCAACACTCAACTCTCTCTCACAGGTTTTGATATGGTGGAAAGATGATTTGACTGGAAAGCAACTTGGGGAAGGCTAGAGGTCAAGATTCTTGTGGTTGAATTAGAATGTCTTGGTCTCAACACATGAGTAGGTGGTTCTCTCTCAGAAAATGAATGCTGGAAGTGTAGGAACTTTCTGATTGCTCTCTCCCTGAATGGGGAATGGGTGGAGGGGTATATATAGCCTCCACACAAAATCTAGTCCTTACACACAATTTACCAAACTCGGTGGGACCGGATTCTGAAACTCGGTCAGACCGATATGGTTCAAAATGTGAACACTAGAGTTTTCGATGGGACCAAAATGATCAACCCGGTGAGACTGATGTGCTAGGGTTAGGGTAAAACCTCAACTCGGTTTGACCAATTACACAAACTTGGTGAGACCGATTTTGGTAATACGCAAACAAAGAGTTGGCCAAGAAAACTCGGTGGGACCAATTGCATATCTCGGTGGGACTGAAATAATTGCAATAGGCAACAGAGAGTTTGCAAGCCCATCTCGGTGAGACCGAGATCCCATCGGCAAGACCGAACTGATTAGGGTCTTTGGCAGTGGCTATGTCAAATGAACTCGGTGGCGCCGGATAGATCAAATTGGTGGGGCCGAGTTTTACTTTAGGTTTAGGACATATGTGTAATTGAGAAAGTGGTTGAGGGCTTTTGGAGCATATCACTAAGAACTTTGAGCAAGCAAGCCATTAAGAAACACCTCATCCCCTTTTATTAGTATTGGCTTTTCCTATGGACTCAATGTGATCTTGGACCACTAAAAGGAAAATGAAGACTCTTGAGCGTTTCCCAATCTTTGTCCTTAGCATCTTGAAGGGGTTCCACACATCCTCTTGTCCATGCCACTCCACTGTTGCACTCATCTAAAATATATTGGATGAAAAAATTAGTCCAACAAAAGATATGTTGACATTAATTACCAAAATCACCCAGGGAGCACTTTTGCTTTCACTACCACCATGCGTCTCTCTCGCGACAACCATCTCATGTGGAAGGCACAGTTCCTCGCATTCCTACGCACCTACGATCTCCTTGGCATCGCATCTAGCAGAGAGATGGCGCCTCCTTCTATCGTGGACCAGACCAAGGGTACATGCGATGCACGCACCACCACTCAGGTGGAGAACCCGGAGTACACGATCTGGTACCGTAAGGACTAGATGATCCTCGGCGGTATCCTCGCTACCATCTCCGAGGACATCTTGCCGTACGTCATGGCTGCCACCTCTATGGCCGAGGCATGGGTGTAGCTGGAGCGGATGTTTGCATCGCGCTCTCGTGCTCGCATCCTTCAGATACGCGCACAACTGGCTAATCTGAAAAGGCGCGATATGATGGGCATGGACTACTTCAAGATGAAGAAGACCTTGGCTAACATACTTGCATTCATCAGACAGCCTCTTCATGTTGATGAGATTGTTTCCTACCTGTTGTCAGGCCTTGGGGCGAAGTACGAGTCCCTCGTGGACTCACTGAACATGAAGACTGATTTGACTCTTGATGGTGTCTATGCTGCTCTTCTTGGCCATGAGCATCGTCATGAGCAGTACAGCTCCGACTTCCAGCTTGGTTCGAGCTCCTCAGCTAGCTACATCGGTACAGGCTCCAACCACTCCGCCAACTTCTCTAGCAAACAGTCAGGACGCATCAATCAAGGTGAACAAGGTCTTGGCAATTATGGTGGCGGTCGAGGCCACGGCCGTGGAAATGGTCGTAGCAGAGGCCGCGGCTACGGTGGCAACAATGGAAATGGTGGGGGACAGCGGCCCACGTGTCAGCTGTGTGGCATAAAAGGACATGTTGTCTTGAAGTGCCGCAAGCGCTTCGACAGCTCCATCCGTGGCACCGAGGAGCAGCACTCGGCGAATATCATTGGCACTAGCGCCGGGTACCAGGTTGATCCTAACTGGTACTCGGACACGGGCGCCACAGACCATATAACTAGTGACTTGGACTGCCTCTCCTTCCGCGAGCACTACAGCGGCCATGAAAACGTCTAAGTCGGCAACAGAGCAAGTTTGTACATCAAACATATTGGTCAAAGTTCTATTAATACTTCCGCTTCTAAACCTCTTACTTTGAAACATACTTCATGTTCCACATATAAAAAAGAATCTCATATCCATCCATAAACTTACCAAAGACAATGATGTATTCGTTGAATTTCACCCTGATTTTTTTGTCATTAAGGACCAAGCATCAAAGACAAGTCTGCTCCAAGGAAGATGTAGAGCCGGCCTCTACCTCATTCCACCATCCACCCCCCACCATGTGAAGGTTGCCATGCTTGCATCGGTCAATAAAAAGCAATGGCATCATCGCCTCGGTCACCCGTCATCCCAAGTCATTCAGTCCATTCTTAGTTTGAATAAACTTCCGTGTAGTCGTTCTCATGATGCATCCATATGTGATGCATGTCAGCAGGCCAAGACTCACCAACTTCCATATGGTTCATCCAGTGTTTCCACAAAATTTCCTTTAGAACTCATATATTCGGATGTTTGGGGCCCTACTACTGTTTCCGTTGGTGGCTATAAATATTATGTCTCTTTTATTGATGCATTTAGAAAATTCACGTGGATCTATTTGTTGCGTGCTAAATCTGATGTTCGGCAAATTTTCATCCATTTTCAAGCCAATGTTGAACGTCTTCTTAACCGAAAAATTCATTGTATTCAATCTGACTGTGGCGGCGAATATCAATGCTTGCATAAATATCTTCAAGTTCAAGGCATTGCACACCAAGTTTCATGTCCCTACAGCCATCAGCAGAACGGAGCAGCTGAACGGAAACGCTTGCACATTGTGGAAACTGGACTTGCTCTTCTTGCACATGCTTGCATACCCGTTCGCTTTTGGGATGAGGCGTTCCTCACTGCTACCTTTCTTATTAATTGTCTACCAACTCGAGTCATAGATAATGCATCTCCCATGGAGTGTATTTTTGGTGACAAACCCGACTACACCATGTTGAAGTCACTTGGTTGTGTGTGTTGGCCACATCTTCGCCCCTACAATTCTAGAAAACTTGCTTTCCGATCCAAAGAATGCATATTTGTTGGTCATAGTTCACACCATAAGGAATACAAGTGCCTTGACGGTAGTACTGGACGCATATATATTTCTCGCGATGTGGTTTTTTATGAAGCAGTTTTTCCGTTTGCTCGCAAGCTTGAAGCTACGCTTGCACCTGCAAATTCATCAACACAATCATACGTCCAACTTTTACCACCCACATCAAGTTCACCCGCTCATATTATAGCAAGCCGAAGTATTAATAGTTCTAATGATCTAATGGCCGATGTGCAGTCTGTGTCTTTTGATGCTCATGCAGGTTCTGCGACTGATTCAGAGTTGGCACTGTCCTCACCACATTGCATGGACTGTTCTCCACGACAAGAATAACTTGGCTTTGCAACGGCCGACTCCGACACTTCTGGGTCGTCTCCTGGCTCAGTTACTTCCACCACGTCGAGCTCAGGTTCTTCCATCGGCAATGACTCCATGGCACCGGCACCTCCTGTCCCAAAGCAGATGCGTCCGCACACTCGGTCTCAGTCGGTCATTGTCAAGCCATACATCCGCACTGATGGCACTGTTACATATGTGTGCACGACATCATCTAATGAACTAGTAGAGCCTACTAGCTACGCTAAAGCTACACAACATCCATCTTGGAAGGCCGCAATGGACGATGAGATTGCTGCCTTGCACTGAAATGAAATCTGGAGTTTGGTTCCGTTTTGTCCAAGACTCAATATAATTGATAGTAAATGGGTTTTTAAGCTCAAGCACAAGGCGGATGGCTCTATTGATTGGTACAAAGCTCGTCTAGTTGCTAAAGGATTCAAACAACACCAAGGAATTGATTACGATGATACTTCCAGTCCAGTGATGAAGCTCACTACTATTCATGTTCTATTGTCTCTTGTAGTCACTCATCATTGGAGTATGCGGCAGCTTGATGTTCAGAATGCATTCTTACATGGTTTTCTGAATGAGGATGTGTACATGTATCAACCGTCTGGCTACATCGACCAACGGTTCCCTCGTTATCTTTACAAACTTAAGTCTATTTATGGGTTGAAGTAGGCACCACGTGGATGGTTTTCCCGGCTGAGCTCTCGTCTTCTTGATCTAGGCTTCCGCGCATCGGCTGCTGATGTATCTCTGTTATACTTCGGAAAGGGGGCATCCACATGTATTTCCTCATATATGTTGATGATATTATTGTGATCAGTTCAAGTGATGCAAACATTGGTCGTTTACTCGATCAGCTTCGTTAAGATTTTGCCATTAAGGATCTTCGTGGATTGAGCTACTTTCTTGGTGTTGAAGTTTAGACTGTTGAAGGTGGTCTTGCTCTTTGCCAGCGCAAGTATATATATACTTGATCTTCGTAAGAAGTCCAACATGGAAAACTCCAAGTCATGCCTTACACCAATGGAAACAACTAAGAAGCTATCCAAGAAGATTGGGACGTCCTTGTCTTCAACTGAGGCCACATGGTATCGTAGTGTGGTTGGTGCACTTCAGTTCGTTACTCTGACAAGACCCGATATCTCATATAGCGTGAACAAGGTATGCCAGTTCTTACAATCACAGATCGAAGCTCATTGGAGAGCTGTAAAACAGATCTTGCGATATCTTCAAGGAACATTAACATATGGACTTCTTCTCTGAAGTTCTCCCTCCATGATGCTCAATGCTTTCTCTAACGCCGATTAGGCTCGGTGCCCAGATGATCGATGATCCACTGGTGGTCATGCTGTTTTCCTTGGTGGTAATCTAGTTGCATGGAATTCTCGGAAGCAACCTATTGTTTCTCGCTCAAGTACATAGGCCAAGTACAAACCGTAGAAAATGCAATAGCAGAGCTCATGTGGATACAAGCATTACTTGGAGAACTTGGTATTCCATAGAACAGATCACGGTCCTTGTGGTGTGATAATATTGGCGCGACTTATCTCTCCATGAATCCAGTTTTTCATGCTTGCACAAAAGCATATTGAGATTGATTATCATTTCATGTGTGAAAGAGGGGCAAAAAAGGCTCTTGAAATTAGACATATCTGAACTCATGCTCAACTCGCAGATATACTAACCAAACCATTGATGACTCAACAGTTTGGAAGATTCAAAAGCGAACTCAATGTGCTTCCAACTTTTCAATCAAGGGGGGCGGTTAGAATAACCATGACTTAGTGTTGCTATTAACATGAGTTGTATTGTTGAGTAATTAGAGCTTAGTACTAGAATATAGAAGGTCTAGAGCTCTCTCTTTATTATCCATGATCAAGTGTTCATAACTGTTGCTGTAACTCAACCTGGATGTTCTATATATAAAGAGAACACAACCGATGAGGTTCATCATGGCTTAACACAGAAATACTTCTATTTACATGTTAGAATAACTATGTGTTAGTCACTACAGGAATCCAGTACTTTGCCGTCTGCCATGGCGGACGGCAAAGGCACGGATGGCTGACGGCAAAGCACTTTGCCGTCCGCGGCGGACGGCAAACAGTGATGGCAAAGATAGGGTCGGCAAACAGGTCCTTTGCCGTCTGCTTTTTATGGCGGATGGCAAAGAGCCCTTTGCCTATAGCGGCGGATGGCAAAGAGGGGGGACGGCAAAATGTTGCACGTCCGCCAGCGTTACTCCGTTAGGCGGCTAACGGCGGCCTTTGCCGTCCGCCAACGAACGGCAAATTTGAGCGCCTCTTTGCCGTCCGCCAGATGACGTCAGCAATACGTCAGCGCCCGCTTTTTTTTGCCGTCCGCCCGGCAGACGGCAAAGGCAAAGTCTTTGCCACCAGCTTAGCTTTGCCATCCGCCACGGTAGGCAAATTGGCCAAATGGTCCATCCCCCAGGAAGCACAGGTGGGCGCCATGTGCCCCCTTTGCCGTCTGCCACCGACGGCAAAGGGGTCTTTGCCGTCTGCCGCGGACGGCAAAGAGCCGACACTGCCTCTTTTTATTCTATTTTTCTTATATCCAACAATTATCACAACAAATATATCACAGCACATATATATCCATCACATAAATATCCAGCACATATATATCCAACATAATAAATATCCAGCACATATATATCCATCCATACATACATAGTAGGTTGCACATAGTTCCATCGATCCATACATATTACAATATGCAAAGTTTCATCATAGCAAGCGAGCAGAATACAAGAAGTGCATCAATGGAAAAAACAGGAAAAAGCAAGCAATCCATCCTAGGAAGCTGGCTTCCGTGAAGTGAATGAAACCTGCAAAATGACAAATAAGAAAGTTAGAAAAAGAAGACTAGAAGAAGAATTAGACTAGAAGAAAAAGAATAGAAGAAGAAGACTAGAAGAAGAAGTATATGCCATTTATTAGCTAACTTAGGTGAAATGTATCATTTATGAGCTAACCTAGGTGAAATGGGTAGTTTATGAGCTATCCTAGGTGACATGGATCATTTTGGAGCTAAGTTAGGTGAAATGGGTCGTTTATGAGCTAACCTAGGTGAAATGGGTCATTTACGGGCTAACCTAGGTGAAATGGGTCGTTTATGAGCTAACCTAGGTGAAATAGGTTGTTTATGAGCTAGCCTAGGTGAAATGGGTAATTTATGAGCTAACCTAGGTCAAATGGGTCGTTTATGAGGTAACCTAGGTGAAATGGGTCGTTTATGAGCTAACCTAGGTGAAATTGATCATTTTGGAGCTAACTTAGTTGAAATGGGTCGTTTATGAGCTAACTAAGGTGAAATGCCACGTTTTTGAGCTAACTAAGGTAAAATGGATCGTCTTTGAGCTAACTTAGGTGAAATGGGTCATTTTGGAGCTAACCTAGGTGAAATGGGTCATTTTGGAGATAACCTAGGTGAAATGGGTCATTTTAAAGCTAACGTAGGTAAAATGGATCATTTAGGAGCTAATCTACGTAAAATGGGTCATTTTAGAGCTAACTTGGATAAATTGGATCACTTGTAAGCTAACTAAGATAAAATGAGTCATTTTAGAGCTAACTTAGGTAGAATGGATGGTTTATGAGGTCAGTAAGCTTATTAAGTCATTTTGGAGGAAAAGAAGCTAACTCTAAGTCATTATGGTAAGCATTGGATCACTTGTAAGCTAACTAAGATAAAATGAGTCATTTTAGAGCTAACTTAGGTAGAATGGATGGTTTATGAGGTCAGTAAGCTTATTAAGTCATTTTGCAGGAAAAGAAGCTAACTCTAAGTCATTATGGTAAGCATATTGGAGGAAATAAAGCTAAGTCTAGGTCTTTATGTATTTGTTAAGCAAAACACTAGAGAAACTTACCGTGATCACGGAGGTGTAGGAGCGGGCTGGCTCGCGCCGGTAGCTGGAGAAGTGAAAGTGCGTTATATCGACTAGAGGGGGGTGAATAGGCGATTTTTATGAAAGTCTTCAGAACATAGAAGTTTTGAAGACAAACGATAAAAATAAACCTATTACCATGCAGCGGAAGGTAGACTACACTAGGCAAACCATAGTCAAGTATTCAATAAAGTGAAAGCACAAAGACTAATAGCAGCTAGGTAGTAAGGATCAGGTAGGAAGATATTGTGAAGCCAAACAGAACACGCAGTCACTTAGTGAAGACAAATGATAGTGCAAACATACAATGAATTCACAAGGAGTAATAGTAAGTAAAGGGAAGTGAAGATGAAACCAGTGACTCGTTGAAGACAATGATTTGTTGGACCAGTTCCAGTTGCTGTGACAACTGTACGTCTGGTTGGAGCGGCTAGGTATTTAAACCTTAGGACGCACAGTCTCGGACACCCAGTCCTGAACACGCAGCTCAGGACACCCAGTCCTCACCGTATTCTCCTTGAGCTAAGGTCACATAGACCTCGCCCAATCACTCTGGTAAGTCTTCAAGGTAGACTCCCAAACCTTCACAGACTTTGTTCACCGGCAATCCACAATGTCTCTTGGATGCTCAGAACGCGACGCCTAACCGGCTGGAGGATGCACGGTCCTCAAGTGTAATAAGTCTTCAGATCACACAGACAAGAAGACTTAAGTGATGCCCAATTCTCTCTGGCTCTGGTGGTTAGGGCTTTATCCTCGCAAGGAATTCTCTCTCAAAGGCTTCGAGGTGGGTTGCTCTCAAACGACAAAATCCGTACTTTCAATCTGAGCAGCCAACCGTTTATGGTTGTAGGGGGTTGGCTATTTATAGCCACTTGGCAACCCGACCTAATTTGTCCGAAATGACCCTGGGTCACTAAGGAACTGACACGTGTTCCAATGGTCAGATTTCAAACTCACACAGCAACTTTACTTGGGCTACAAGTAAAGCTGACTTGTCCGACTCTGGACAAGATTCGCTCTCATAGTCTTCACTCGAAGACATAGGTTTTTGGTTTAGGCATCACTTCAGTCATTCTGACTGGTTCTCTTGGACCCCACTTAACAGTACGGTGGTTCCTATGACTCAACACAAAAGAAAAAGAACTACGAAAGATCTAACTCTTCGAGCTCCATAGGCTTCTTATAGTGTCTTGTCTTGTCATAGTCTTCAATGTGAATATCTTCATATACCACTTTTGACTTTAGTGTCTTCATACATTTTTAGGGGTCATCTCTGGTAGTAAAACCGAATCAATGAGGGACTTCTACCTGTGTTATCCTGCAATTCTCACAAACACATTAGTCCCTCAACTAGGTTTGTCGTCAATACTCCAAAACCAACTAGGGGTGGCACTTGATGCACTTACAATCTCCCCCTTTTTGGTGATTGATGACAAACTAGTTGAAGTTTTCAACGGGGAATATAATCTGTGAAATTGTAAAGGATAAGGAATTGTCTTCATAAGTTGCAAGGGCTCCCCCTGAAGATGTGCGTATAAGTTAATTTGCTTTTTGGAATGCAAATGCACATGGCAGGTTGTACTTGTGGAGATCCACTTCAACTTATGATGACAATCCACTATGCATGTGAAAGTATATGAAGATAATGACATGCATAATGGAAAATGGACGTGTGCAGAATGAGCTAAGTGCGGAATTTATCGTCGCACATGCGGAATTTATCTTCGCAAAACAAGGTGGCAAATAAGTAGCAGACGACCATCTAGTTTAAGTGCTACAACTCATAAGAACCAAATGTAGCAAAAAAGAGAGTTGTAAGAACGAAGCAAAATATAAAGCACCCGCCCATATGGACCCGCTTGAAGACTATCAATCTCATATGCTTCTCCCCCTTTTGTCAGTAATGACCAAAAAGGTTTGAAGACATAGAGCCTCTACTCGTTCCCATGAGGAGTAGGTGAAGTAGCAGGGTTGTTGGTGTTGTTTGGCGGTGCAGAAGAGCTTGGAGGTGCTGAAGGAGGTGGCGGTGAAGTAGCATCGTCTTCTTCCTCAATAATTCTGGCAGTCACTATGGCAGCAGAGGAAGAGAACTCAGAGTCTTCAAGGGATGGAGTTCCTAGCAGCACATCCCTTCGAGGAGGTGTGGAGTCAAACTTGAATCTCTCAGTGAAGCCATCCTCTTGAAGATCAGCTTCAGAACACATCATCGTGAGCCCTTTCCATGTGCGACGACAGGTTTCATGGGCAACGAAAGCATTCTTGGTGGCAAGATTTCGAGTGCGATTAACATCCACCAAGAGGCTTTTCATCTGACGCTTCAGCCAGTCATGACACCTATCCTGTTTCTGATGTAGAGCCACAAGAAGCTCTCGGTCGTTGAGAACACGAGTGCGCTTCTTGGGTCTTGGAGCTGTGGCACTGTCAGTGGCTTCAGTGGAAGCAGGGTGTGGTGCACGTGTAGTGCCAGCCAAAGGATACACCCGAGAAACTGCTTCAACTCGTTCAACGTCCTGAGTAAAACTCTGATGGCAGGCTCAGAATATATGGTTTCAGTAGACATGTCCACGTCAGGCAAGAAGATCCGATGGTTGCGGGCTGAGGGCTGATACGAGATGGCGGAGTGTAGCTTGATCAGCCGCATGACCCAAGGGGCGTAGAACTTCAAACCAAACACATCAATGCCTGATGCAGCAAGTTGGCGTATGAAGAATACCTGTGCATTGAAGCATTTTCCATGAAGTATATAGAAGACCAAAGTCTTCATTGCACCCTGAAGCTTGGCATTTGGAGAGTGCCCTTTGATAGGCCAGAGAGTTCGCCTGATGATGTGATAGATGGTTCTAGGCAGATACTCAAGGTCTTCAACGAAGAACTCTGTGGGATAAGCAGCATCTTGGGGCAATGGCTTCATCATGCTGAGCATCTAACTCATATCAGGTTCTGGCCGTTGAAAGATGCTCTCAATAGCTTCAGTATGCAGCTGACAGCCTTGCTCGAAGAGATCGCCAGGAGTGGGCAAGCCAGTGAGCTCAATGATGTCAAATACATTGGCTTCATGATGAACGTTGCCAGTCATCCACTCCAGGACCCAAGTCTTCAGATCTCTGCTGTACCCTCTGATGTGAAGTGTGGCATAGAATTGGAGGAGCCAGGTGGTGATGCAGGACCTGGAAACCTTGGCAGTCTTGCGATTGGCTTCTGGACCTGAGGCATGTGCTCAACATGATAGTCGAATTGAGGACCGGCAGCAGACTCGGGAGCAGAAGTGGCGGGATCAGTGGCTTCGCTTTCTTCTGATGCCTTTGTTGGGGAGGGCTCCACATTAGCTTCATTGGTGATTGTGGCAGCCTCACGATTTTCATCCTCCACTTGACTAGCTGGAGGGTCGGTCACAAGCACATTCTCCTGGAGAATTGCTTCTTGGTGGGACAGGGGAGTGGGATCTTGTGGGACTCCTTCTATGGCTGATGCAGCCGGAATGTCTTCAGCAGAGACTTGAGGCCTTGGACCTTTGCGAAGCCTGCGGAACGCAGACGACGCCTGTGGAGTTGGAGTGGGCTGGGCCTCATAGTCTTCTTCCACTTGTGGGCGATCCGCCCATGAAGCATCCTGTGCAATTGGCATCAGTGGACGACCAATGCTGATGAGTTTGCTGTTTTCAAACTGAGGAAGGACTGCACCATCTACTACATTGTCATGATGACCAATGTCTTCAACTGCGATGGGATCAGCTGCTAGAATGTCTTCAGCTTCATGAGCCTCTGTGGAAGCAGGCTCATGAATTGTCAGTTGTCGTTCAGCTTCAGGATAGACCATAGAAATGGGTTCAACTATCAAGGGCTCTGTGGAAGCAGCCCGAGCTTTCTTGGTCTCCCTCTTCTTCTTGTAGGGGGCAGTAGGGGAGGCTTCAGAGTGTTTCCTCTTCCTGGCTTCAGCCTCAGCAGTCCTTGTCTTCTTGAGCTCTGAAGCTGTTGACCGGCTTTTTGGCTTTGAGCCAGTCAGTCTAGTTGGGAAGACAATCGGAACTGCTTCTTGCCTTGGTGCATCAGGTTCAGCCGTAGCAGGCTTCTTCTTATTCTTTGTGGCCATCCTGGGGTCGATGCCAGGACGCCCAAGTGCCTTGCGCTTCTCAGCCTCATTATAGGCTTGCACACATCTGTCAGCCAGAGTCTTCATGCGCTCACGCGAACCCTGAGCTTCTGCATGCTTCTTCACAAAGGCTTCCTTGAGCTCGTGCATCATTGTCTTGAAGTTATTCACTTCTTGCACGCTAAGCTTGGCCATATGCTTCTTGAACTGAGCCTTTTCATAGTCAATCTTCTGCTTCAGTTCAACAATGCGCTGGGCAATAGCAAGTTCTGAATCAATGGCGCCTTGGAAGGCGACACTGAGGCCAATGGGTAGCTGCAGATCTTCAAAGCTGATGTTTGGCGTGTCAAACCACTCGTCAATGAAGTTGTGAATGATGGTGACATCATAGAGAGGCAGATCATTGAAGATTTCTCCTTCTTCTTTGCTCTTGATGAGTTGCTCAAGAGCATCATCTGCAAGATCTTCATCACTTGACAGATCAATGTCGTCATTGCGCAGAATGGCAGCACCTGTTAGCTCTTGGCCAGTGTGAGGCAGAGGCATCTTGGCCTTCTAGGGCTTGGAGACGCGTGATAAGTCTTCAGACTGCACACTGTCTTCAGGAGGTGCAGTTGCCAGTGGCTTCGCCCTTGAGACTTTTGGTGAAGGGGTAGGTTTTGAAGCTTTAGGCTTCTTCAGCTTCTTTGTCTTCAGAGCTGCAGGAGCTTCTTCTGATTCAGTGTCAGCTGCAGGCTCATTCACTGCAGTCCCTTGAACTAAGATGTAGGTGATGAGGCCTTCAAGGTTGGCGAAAGGACCGATGACATTGGGTTCAGCATCTCGTGTGCCATCTGCCCTTGGTGCTGAGGGACCAGGGTTGAAGTCTAACCCAAAAGTCTTCTTGTTCTGCTTCGCTGAGTTCTGAGCAAACTGGAAGTTGCGCTTGAACAGATTGTCGTCACGACACCATAGCAGTGACGACGAGTGTGCATCAGCAGGCTGTGGTCCACGGACCATGCATGGATAGAAGCCTTGAGAAATGGCTTCATCTCTGGACCTGGGTAGAAGATTCTTGAATATGATGTCTCCCCACGGTCTCTTGATGGCGTTTTTCTCAGCATACTCCCGGGTCACAAATCTGTATTTGAACCATTGTTCCGCCCAATATCTTCGAATCCATTGGATTCGGGTCTTGCGCTGACTGTAATCCTCTTCAGGATCTGTCTTGTACATTTCTGAGAGTTCATCTGGCAGATCTCTGGAGGTCTCACCACGACGCTTTCTGCCACCCTTCCTTGCTGCTTTCTCTAGAGCCATAAACTTTAACTTGAAAGGCTTCAAGACGTTCAAAGGCTTCAAAGGGTTCCGCTTGCTGGACAAACAGGAACTGGCTTCGGGAGAATTTATGTGATGCTCTAAGAATTCTGCAAATGAATGCAGACTATGAGAACCAAAGGATTCTCCCACGGACATGTACCTGTGACAGCATTAAGGTGCGAGGGAAGGGGAAGAGGTCATACACTACTGGAATCAGCTACTTTGCCATCTGCCAGCTCTTTGCCATCAGCTAGCGGACGGCAAAGAAGCTCTTTGCCATCAGCTACCCAAAAGCAGACGACAAAGAAGCTCTTTGCCGTCTGCCAGCGGACGGCAAAGAATCTTTGCCATCCGCTGGCAGACGGCAAAGAGAGAGGTGGCCCCCACCTCCGCCCGTTTGGAAAAAAACTTAACGGCCCACCTCTTTGCCGTCTGCCAGCAGACGGCAAAGAGGCAAAAGGGCGGACGGTAAAGAGAGGCGGACGGCAAAGAGGACACTACCTAACGGCCCGTACCCCCCGCCCGTTACTCTCTGTTCTCTCCTCGCCGACGCGCCCCGCCACCACTTCCCACCCCACCGCCGCCGCCGCCGCCCGCCGCGCGCCGCCACCCCCACCACTCGCCACCGCCCCGGCCCCCCGCGCCCCGTCGCCCCCCCCCCCCCCGCCCCGGCCCCCCGCTGCCCCGACGCCCCCCCCCCCCGCGCGCCCAGGCCCCCCGCCGCCCCACGCCCCACCGCCCCGGGCCCGGCCCCCGCCGCCCCAGGCCGCCCCGCGCCCCGGCCAGCTCCTCCTCCGGGGGCCTCCTCCACCGCCCCGCCCCCCTCCTCCACCGGCCCTGCCCCAGGTGAGCCCCCCTCCTTTTGTTCTATTTTTTCTTCTGTTTTTTCCTTTTTAGTTTTAGTTTAGATTTAGTTTTAGTTTTAGTTTTAGGTTTAGTTTTAGTTTAGTTTTAGGTTTAGATTTAGTTTTTTCCTTTTTTCTGTTTTATTAGTTTTAGGTTTATGTTTAGTTTAGTTTTAGTTTTAGTTTTAGTTTTAGTTTTAGTTTTAGGTTTAGTTTTAGGTTTAGTTTAGTTTGAGGAAAGAAGAAGAAGAACAGAAAAAGAGGAGAAGAGGAGAAGAAGAAGAGGAAAAAGGAAAGGAAGAAGAAGAGGAGGAGGAGGAGAAGAAAAAAGAAGAACAGGAAGAAGAAGAAGAAGAAGAAGAAGAAGAAAGAGGAGAGGAGGAGAAGAAGAAGAGGAAAAAGGAAAGGAGGAAGAAGAAGAAGAAGAAGAAGAAGAAGCAAAAAAAGGAAGAAAGGGAAGAATAGGAAGAAGAAGAAAAGGAAAAAAGAGGAAAAAAACCCAACCCGACACGGCACCCCGACCCGACATGGCACCCCGACCCCGACCCGGCACCCCGACACGACACCCTGACCCCTAGACCCCGACCCCGACATCCCGACCCCGACACCCCGACCCCGACCCCGACCCCGACTCCCCGACCCCGAGCCTGACCCGACACCCCGACCCCGACACCGACACGGCACCCCGACCCTGACCCGGCACCCCGACCCGACAACCCGACCCCGAGACCCCGACCCCGACACCGACACGACACCCCGACACCGACACCCTGACACCACACCCACCCTTACCCCGACACCGACACGACACCCCGACCCCGACCCGGCACCCCGACCAGACACCCGACCCGAGACCCCAACCCCGACCCGGCACCCAACCCGACACTCCGACCCCGAGACCCCAACCCCGGGCCTGACCCGACACCGACACGGCACCCCGACCCCGACCCGGCACCCCGACCCGACACCCCGACCCCGAGACCCCGACCCCGACCCGACACCCCGACCCCGGGCCTGACCCGACACCCCGACCCCGACCCCGACACCCCGACCCCGACCCCGACCCCGACCCGACCCCGACCCCGACCCCGACACCCCGACCCCCCGAGCCTGACCCGACACCCCGACCCCGAGCCTGCCCGACACCCTGACCCCGACACCACACCACGACCCCGAAACAACACCCCGACACCGACACGGCACTACCCCGACATCGACACGACACCCCGACCCGGCGTCGCCGCCCCAGGCCGCCCCGCCCCCCTCCTCCGCCGCCCCAGGCCGCCCCGCCCCCCTCCTCCACCCAGGTGAGCTCTCTGCCTCCTCTTTTTTTCCTTTTTTCTGTTTTTTAGTTTTAGGTTTATGTTTAGTTTAGATTTAGTTTTAATTTTAGTTTTAGTTTTAGGTTTAGTTTTAGGTTTATAGGTTTAGTTTTAGTTTAGTTTTAGGTTAGATTTAGTTTTTCCTTTTTTTCTATTTTTTTAGTTTAGGTTTAGTTTAGTTTTAGGAAAGAAGAAGAAGAGAAAAAGAGGAGAGGAGAAGAAGAAGAAGAGGAGGAGGAGGAGGAGAAAAAAGAAGAAGAGGAAGAAGAAGAAGAAGAAGAAAAAAGAGGAGAGGAGGAGCAGAAGAAGAGGAAAAAGGAAAGGAGGAGGAGGAAGAAGAAGAAGAAGAAGAAGAAGAAGAAGAAGAAGAAGAAGAAGAAGAAGAAGAAGAAGAAGGAAAAAAGGAAGAAAAGGAAGAAGAGGAAGAAGAAGAAAAGGAAAAAAAAAACCGACCCGACACGGTACCCAGGCCCCGACCCGGCACCCCGACACGACACCCCGACCCCGAGACCCCAACCCCGACACCCCGACCCCGACCCCGACACCCCGACCCCAACCCCGACCCCGACCCCGACACCCCGACCCCGAGCCTGACCCGACACCCCGAACCCGACACCCCGACCCCGACACCCCGACCCCGAGCCTGACCCGACACCCCAACCCCGAGCCTGACCCGACACCCTGACCCCGACACCACACCCCGACACCGACACGGCACTACCCCGACATCGACACGACACCCCGACCCCCCGACCCCGAAACAGCACCCCGACCCCGACACGGCACCCCGACACCGACACGACACCCCGACCCCTGACACCTCCCGAAAAGGTGTTCTTTGGCCTTCCAAAGGCCGACGGGGTCATATATTTGTGAATTATTAGTTAGGTCATATATTTTTCGATTTTGTTATGAAAAACATCATATATAATTGTGTTGATCGTGTAGTTTTAAATGTGCAGTTGTTTCATCGCTGCGAGGTTTGGTGTTCGACGACCTCGCCGTGCGTTTGACGAGCTCTGCCCCTTCGTTCGTGGGTGAGCACAAATGACAAGTCCTCCTCCCCCATTAATTATTTGATCTATTCCGATGAAACTTGATAGCTAGCTAAATATGTGTCTTGAATCATCAGTATGCGTAACCAATATGTGTCTCTCGTTCGAAAGCGTCATAGTTATAAATATGCATGCATTTGCATATTTATAACCTTGATTCTTTCGAATTGTCCAACGCTATCCATGGACAGCCCGAGTATGTGTAGATTGGGTTCGTTTTCCCATATGCTTTGCTCCGGATCCGACGCATATATTTCGTTAGTGCCTCCCCTGTTGTTCTCCGGGTACACATCCTCTCTGTTTATTGCAGAGACGTGTATCAGGAGAACAGCGGGGAGGTGCTGCCGAAATTTTGCATCGGATCCGGAGCATAGCATGAGAAAATGAACCCAATCTACACATACACGGGTGGGATTAGAACCTATCATTACCTATTAGAGTGTAGGTTGCATGGACGTAATAAAATTGACAAAGTAGATCAACTAATGAATATATACATGGTGAATTACATATATAATTGTTGTGTGTCCAGTAGCTCTGAAAGTCAAGATGAGTGATCGTGCTTGGATGTATACGGGTCACACTGGTCAGAACAAATGGAGCGCTGAATGGTTCACAAAAACTAAGGGGTTTGTGCAAGCCGCATTTGCAAATGGCCAAAAGAAAACCTAGTGCCCCTGTTTCCGGTGCGGCAATTGGGAAAAGAAGACAGAAGCTGAAATGGGCAAACACCTGCAGAAGAGTGGTTTTACGCCCGATTATACGGTGTGTACATTTCATGGTGAGTCTGCCCAACGTGACCGAGCTGAGGTGGATCGTCGTCGCATCGACGAGCATGGTACCGGGATGGAAAACATGGTGCAAGGCTATGATGATGCTCGGGATTCGGACGAGGAGATGGAGGAATCTGCAAAGGCCTTCAATGAAATGTTGGAGTCTTCAAAACGTCTGCTCCACGAGCACACTGAGCTTCGTCAGTTGGATGCCATCTCACAAGTAATGGCTCTGAAGGCTCAGTTCAACTTGGGCAGAGAATGCTATGACGCAATTATGACAGTATTTGGACGCTTTCTACCCAAAGGCCATATAATGCCTGCAAACCTGTACCAGTCGGACAAAATCCTCCGTGCACTAAAGATGCCCTATGAGAAGATACATGCCTGTGAGAAAGGATGTGCCTTATTTAGGCTTGACTATGCGGACTTGAACTATTGTCCCATTTGCAAGTCTTCCAGGTATATTGTGGTAGACAACGGTATGGGTGAGAAGACACAGACCAAAATTCCCGTTAGTGTTCTTCGGTATATGCCAATCGTACCAAGACTTCAACGTCTCTTCATGGTCGAAGAGACGGCCAGACAGATGCCATGGCACAAAACAGGCAAAAGAACCAAACTAGATGCAGATGGGAATCTGATGATGGTACACACATCGGATGGTGTTGCGTGGAAAAAGTTTGATGAATTACGTGCTGACAAAGTGGCAGATCCGAGGCATCCTCGAGTCGGCATTAGCACGGATGGGTTCAGTGTGTTTGGTATGACGGCAGCCCAATACAGTTGTTGGCCCGTATTTGTCTTTCCACTCAATCTCCCCCCCCCCCGGACAGATTATGCAAAGAAAGAACATTTCCCTGACGTTGATAATTCCAGGACCCAACTATCCGGGCAAAAATATTAATGTGTACATGCAGCCGCTTAAGGACGAATTGCAAGAAGCCTGGGATAATGGGTTCAAGACATACGACGCCTTTAGCAAACGGAACTTCATAATGCGTGTCTGGTACATGTACTCGACGCATGACTTGCCGGCGTATGCGCTATTCGTTGGCTGGTGTGTGCATGGAAGGTTCCCGTGCCCCACATGCAAGGGAGCTCTTGAGTTTCGTTGGCTTCAGGCCGGTCGCAAGATTTCTTGCTTCAACATGGATAGACAGTTCCTGGATCCTCGCCATAAGTTCAGGAAAGACAAGAAGAACTTCATCAGGGGTAGAGTTGTCAAAAACTCTGCACCACCTGCATTGACAGGCCAACAGACCCTGGATCAGTTAAACGCTCTCGAGCCAGATCCACAACGTCTAGGGTACTTCAAGGGGTATAATACTAAGCACGCGTGGACTCACAAAACATGCTTATGGGATCTGCCTTACTTCAAAGACCTCCTTTGCCCACACAATATCGACGTGATGCTCTTGAGTTTCTATTTGCTAACTTAGGCGCCTCCGAGATGGTGTGCGGATCGAATGGATTGTTGGGAGGTGTTGGTCGATGAGTGGTGCTCAAAACAATGGCTAGCCCTCCACAACGAGGCCAAGTACAAACGTGCCCAAATGGAAGGTGTGCCACACCATCAAGGCAGCTCCAACTTATATTAGTTCGGGCGCAACCGGGTATGTGGTTTGCTTCATGATTCATGAAATTCATCCATCATGCTAGCTTGAGCCCTTTAATTACTAATTTTCATTGTTTCTCTCTTTCAGGCACGCTACAATAAGGCGGATAAGGTGCCAGAGGTGTACGACCTGTATGCCATGGCCCACACTGCCTCTTTCAAGAAAGTCAAGGCTTTCTCTCAGTCTGACCTCGATGATGCAAACAACTTCACCAACATCTCCTCCCACAACAAGCTCGTGAGATATAGAGATGAGGGGAAGGCGAGGAAAGGGGAGGACTTTAACTCGAGCCAGGGTCCCATTGATCCAGAGCTGGTGATGATATCTGGTGGCGGGAGGTCCCATGGCTCCATAGCCATTGGAGATGGACTTATCCGTTGTCCTAGCACTCTCCCGAAGATCAAGGCGCGCCAGTTGAGCTCCGCTCCTGAGATAAGGCCTCATGAACGGCCAGTGCAAATCGCCATCAAGGTTAGTGATACGTACTCAGTTATCTTTCTCCATTACATTGTGTGCGCTTCCATCAATGATTACAAATGGTCATGTGAGTGGTGTTGCAGGCTGCTATACAGAGTGAGAGAGATAGAACGGAGAAACTTCTGGCGGAGGCGGCGGAGAGGCAGCGGGAGTTGGAGGAGAGGACGACAAAGATGATGGAGGAGGAGAGGGCACGGAATGACATGCAGGCAAGGGCCATGTACGAGCTCCTTGTGGTAAGTTTCTTCTGCAGATTAGCCAAAACATTCATGTAGTGTTTGTCTCATTACTAACTAGTATGACTGAGTCGTCAAAACCAAATGTGTAGTCTGTGTGCGAGAAGACAGGTCAGACCGCTCCGCCGATGCCAGTGATTGCTCCTGGGACCATGGTGAGTTTTATTTGAATGGACATTACATGCTAGTCTTAACATTTGAGTGTCATCATGCTAACAAGACATTGGAAATGATCTTTGGTGCAGCGCCACTCCAGACAAGCATCGCATGATCCTTCTCCAGCTACCGACACGAGCCACCCCGCTCCCACACCTCCTGGATCTTGGTAAGTTTATCTAATGTTTTGCTTAACACATGCATAAAGACCTAGACTTAGCTTTATTTCCTCCAATGCTTACCATAATGACCTAGACTTAGCTTCTTCTCCTCCAAAATAACTTAATAAGCTTACTGACCTCCAAAACCATCCATTTTACCTAAGTTAGCTCTAAAACAATCTGTACTTAGCTTACTTATGTCAAAAATTGCATAATTAGCTTAGTTAGCTCATAGACGATCCATTTTACCTAAGTTAGCTCTAAAATGACCCATTTTACCTAGGTTAGCTTATAAATGATCCAGTTCATCCAAGTTAGCTAAAAATGACCCATTTTACCTAGATTAGCTCCTAAATGATCCATTTTACCTACATTAGCTTTAAAATGACCCATTTCACCTAGGTTAACTCCAAAATGACCCATCTTACCTAGGTTATCTCATAAACGATCCATTTCAACTAATTTAGCTCATAAACGATCCATTTCACCAAGTTAGCTAAAAAACGATCCATTTCACCTAAATTAGCTCTTAAATGATCCATTTCACCTAAGTTAGCTCAAAAAGATCCATTTCAACTAAATTAGCTCATAAATGATCCATTTCACCTAAGTTAGCTCAAAAAACGATCCATTTCAACTAAGTTAGCTCATAAATGATCCATTTCACCTAAGTTAGCTAAAAACCGATCCATTTCACCTTAGTTACCTCAAAAACGATCCATTTGACCTTAGTTAGCTCATAAACGACCCATTTCAACTAAGTTAGCTCATAAATGATCCATTTCACCTTAGCTAGCTCATAAACGACCCATTTCAACTTAGTTAGCTCATATATGATCCATTTCACGTAAGTTAGCTCATAAATGACATACTCTTCTTGTTCTAGTCTTCTTCTTGTTCTACTCTTCTTCTTGTTCTAGTCTTCTTCTTGTTCTACTCTTCTTCTTGTTCTACTCTTCTTGTTCTAACTTTCTTATTTTTCATTTTGCAGATTTCATTCACTTGACGAAAGCTTGCATAGATGGAGTCCTCCTTATCCCTTTCTCTGTTTCTTTTGTATCATTGAACTATGCATGTATCGTTGGATGAAACTGTTGTAATATATATGGTTGGATGCCTCTATGTTGAACTTGTTATGTATGATGGAACTATGCATGTAATATATATGGTTGGATGATGAAGTTATGTGTTGGATATCTTATATGTTTGCTCTGTAATGGCCTTTTGAAATATATCTATATATGTCATATATATTTGTGATGAAAATTGTTGGATTTAATAAAAAACAGATAAAAGAGCCAATATGCAGGCTCTTTACCGTCTGCCACCGACGGCAACGGGCTCTTTGCCGTCTACCGCGGACGGCAAAGAAGACACGTGGCATCCAGCTGTGCTTCCTGGGAGCTGACCCATTTGGTCAGTTTGCCTACAGTGGCAGATGGCAAAGACCTTGCCATCAGTGGCAGATGGCAAAGAACCTGCCATGTAGTGACGTGTAGATGACATCATACGGCGGACGGCAAAGACACTAGAAATTTTGTCGTCAGCGGCGGACGGCAAAGGCCTGCCGTTAGCCACTTAACGGACTGACAGCGCAATTATTGCCGTCCGCTGTCTTTGCCGTCCGCTGCAGACGGCAAAGGGCCTTTGCCGTCAGCCGCCAGGAAGCAGACGGCAAAGTAGCTGTTTACCATAGCCTACTTTGCTGGAGCCTTTTGCCGTCCGCGGCTAATGGCAAAGGCCTTTGCCGTCTTCCGTTCATGCCTTTGCCGTCCGCCGTGGCAGACGGCAAAATAGCTGATTCCTCTAGTGATATGCATTCTCAGAAGATTTTGAAGATAAATCAGTTTAGAAGACATTGACCTCATCGTGCGAAGACATTCACTCATAGATAAGAAGTTGGTTCCAGATTTGTACGAATCCACAGATCAGTACAAGTGAGGAATCTAAGTACTTTGTGAAACACAAGTGAATATACTAGGCATGTTATGAGATGCAGTATGAGAGAGATCTAGCTTGTGTGAACAGAAACTGCTTGTGGTAGAAAGTGACAAATCCATAGGATCAATGGTGCTGTAAAAAGAGGAAGTTTTATTTACCACACTAAGAACTGCTAGACGGAGTGTAAGATGAGGCCGAGCAGTTCGATCTTCCGTGCCCTAACTTGGTGACGGAGGACACCTACGGCGACGGCGGAGAGGACGATGTCCGCGGTCGGCGTGAAGACGGTGTCGGAGAGGTTGCGACAGTGAAGTGCTTCGTCGCCGGCGTCGTCGAGGGCTAGCGGTGGCGCTAGGGTTCGTGCGAGGGTGGAAGAAGAGATAATGACCGCTGTGAGTGTGTATTTATAGGTACAGGGGCGGCACTGTGCTATTACACAGGTGCCCCTGGCGATTCGCATCTGAGGAACACGTGGCCATTATGCGGAATTTCGGGGTTTGTTCCACGTCCCACGCACGCCTGGATTGTTGGGTGGTCGTTCCTACTTCTTCGGATTTCATGTGGAGGAATGAGCAGTGAAAACGGACTTAATGGTTGTCTCTGTATCTTCTGCTGACAAGGACGCAGAGAAGACATTCGACAGTTTCAATAGAATGCATATGACTTGGAGAGATAGAGTTTGAGATAGAAAGCATAGAGAGGTTAGGGTCCGATCACATTCACTTAGTTCAAAAGATTCAACACGAAGACATAGCTATAAGTGAATGCTGTAGAGGACAGAACACTAGTATATATATATATATATATATATATATATATATATATAATCAACATAGTGAAGATAATCATGAAAATATGTTGAGATCGAAGCCAAACCAAATGTGAAGACATTGCAAGGTAACGCCATGAGTGAAACACTTCAAAATAGAACGTTTGGTGGTGGCGTTACCCACCGTATAGGAAGTATTAGACCCAGACACGGCGCACAATTATCATGGCGCTCCGAAGTCAAATTCCACATTAATGTATTCACACTTAGAATGTATGTCTTCATTGATTGAAGATATACTTTACTTCGTGTGTTGCACATCTAAGTCATCAATATGCATAAGGGTTAGGATGTGTGCCTCATCACAGGACATTTGAGGATTCCAGGATATTTAGCTCACACCGTAACTTGCAAAACCTCTTCTCATCCAAGGGCTTGGTGAAGATATCTGCTAATTGCTCTTCAGTGTTGACGTGTATGATATCAATGTCTTCCTTCACAACATGATCTCTGAGAAAGTGATGACGAATTTCAATGTGCTTTGTCTTCGAGTGCTGAACTGGGTGGTTGGCAATCTTGATGGCGCTTTCGTTGTCGCAGTAAAGTGGCACTTGCTTTAGATGAATGCCATAGTCCTTGATTGTTTGCTTCATCCACAGAAGCTGAGCGTAGCAAGATCTAGCAGCAATGTATTCAGATTCAGCAGTGGAGAGAGATACACAGTTCTGCTTCTTTGAAGACCAACATACAAGTGATCGTCCCAGAAAGTGACATGTGCCTGATGTAGACTTGTGATCGACTTTGTCACCAGCATAATCAGCATCCAAAAATCCAACCAGATCAAACTCTGAGCCCTTTGGATACCATAATCCTAGAGTTGGGGTGTGAGCCAAATATCGAAGAATTCGCTTCACAGCTAAGTGATGCGACTCCTTTGGTGCCGTTTGAAATCGAGCACACATGCAAACACTAAGCATAATATCTGGCCTAGATGCACATAGATAAAGTAAAGAACGAATCATGGAGCGGTATACCTTTTGATCGAACTCTTTACCATTGTCGTCAGGACCCAGATGATGTTTGGCTGGCATTGGTGTGGTGAAGCCTTTGCAGTCTTGCATACCGAACTTCTTCAGGCAATCTTTGAGATACTTCTCTTGAGATATGAAGATGTCATTGCGTTGTTGTCGTATTTGAAGACCGAGGAAGAACTTTAGCTCTCCCATCATAGACATCTGATATTGCTCTTGCATCATATATCCAAACTCTTCACTGTACTTCTGATTGGTGCAACCGAAGATAATGTCATCCACATATATTTGGCACACAAACAGTTCACCATCATATGTCTTCGTGAAGAGAGTGGGGTCTAGGGAACCAGGTATGAAGCCTTTGCTCTTCAGGAAGTATTTGAGTGTGTCATACCAGGCCCGAGGGGCTTGTTTGAGGCCATACAGTGCCTTGTTGAGCTTGTATACCATGTCAGGATGTTTTGGATCTTCAAAGCCAGGCGGTTGTGCAACATACACTTCTTCTTCAATCTTGCCATTGAGAAAGGCACTCTTCACATACATTTGATATAGAAGTATGTTATGATGATTTGCATAGGCCAGCAGTATGCGTATGGCTTCAATTCTAGCCACAGGAGCAAATGTTTCATCGAAGTCAATGCCTTCCACTTGAGTATATCCTTGAGCAACGAGACGAGCTTTGTTTCTGACAACTTGACCATGCTCATCTTGCTTGTTGCGGTATATCCTTTTGGTGCCTATTATATTGTGCTTCCGTGGATCAGGACGCTTAACCAGTTCCCATACATTATACAGCTCAAACTGTTGAAGCTCTTCTTGCATAGCTTGAATCCATTCAGGTTCCATGAAGGCTTCTTCAACTTTCTTGGGTTCTGTTATTGAGACGAATGCGAAGTGCCCACAAAAATTTGCTAGCTGAGTTGCCCTTGAACGAGTGAGTGGACCAGGTGCATTGATGCTACCAATTATTCTTTCAATCTGCACTTCATTGGCAACGCTGTTCATTGTCATTGTTAGAAGGAATGTCTTCAGGCTGAGCATTGTCTTCATGTTGATCAGGTGCTGAGATGATAAGTTCTTCTTCAGGATGAGCTTCAGAAGGTATAATTTCTCCAGTTCCCATTAGCTTGATTGATTCACTGGATGGAACTTCATCTAGCACATTTGGCAGTTGCTCTCTTTGTGAACCGTTGGTCTCATCGAACCGCACATCCACTGTTTCAACCACTTTGTAATGAAAGAGATTGAAGACTCTGTAGGAGTGTGAATCCTTTCCATATCCAAGCATAAAACCCTCATGTGCTTTTGGTGCAAACTTCGAGGTGTGATGTGGGTCCTTGATCCAGCACCTTGCACCAAATACTCTGAAGTAACTGACATTTGGCTTCTTGCCAGTAAGGAGCTCATAAGATGTCTTGTTCAGTAGCTTGTGAAGATAAACACGATTGATTGTATGGCATGCAGTATCAATGGCTTCGGTCCAGAATTTTCTTGGGGTCTTGTATTCATCTAGCATCGTTCTCGCCATCTCAATTAGTGTTCTGTTCTTGCGTTCGACGACGCCATTCTGCTGTGGCGTGTACGGGGCTGAGAATTCATGTGTGATGCCCAAGGTATCAAGATATGTATCAAGGCCAGTGTTCCTGAATTCAGTGCCATTGTCACTTCTGATGTGCTTTATCTTAGCGCCATAATTGTTCATAGCTCGATTGGTGAAGCGTCTGAAGACATCGTGCACTTCAGTCTTGTAAAGGATTATGTGCACCCAAGTATATCTAGAATAATCATCAACAATAACGAAGCCATAGAGGCAAGCAGTAGTAGTTAGAGTTGAGTAATGAGTGGGACCGAAAAGATCCATGTGAAGCAGTTCGAAGGGTCGAGTAGTAGTCATGATTGTCTTCGAGGGATGTTTGGCCCTCGTCATCTTCCCTGCTTCACAGGCACCGCATAAGTGGTCTTTCTTGAACTTGACGCCCTTGATGCCTATGACATGCTTCTTCTTCGCAAGGGTGTGGAGGTTCCTCATGCCAGCATGTCCAAGCCTCCGATGCCAGAGCCATCATTCTGAAGCCTTTGCTAGAAGACATACTGCAAGCTGTGGCCCTGCTGAGAAATCTACCACGTACAAATCATCTTTTCGATACCCTTCAAACACTAGAGACTTGTCAGATTCCATTAGTACAAGGCAACGATATTTTCCAAATATTACGATCATGTTCAAATCGCAAAGCATTGAGACAGACATTAAGTTGAAGCCAAGGGATTCAACAAGCATGACTTTATCCATGTGTTGATCCCTTGAGATTTCAACTCTACCTACACCCAATACCTTACTTTTACCAGTGTCAGCAAATGTGATGTGGCTCTTGTCGGATGGACGTAAGGTTGAGTCCATAAGAAGACTTCTTTTGCCAGTCATGTGATTTGTACACCCACTGTCAATAATCCATTCTGAAGACGCTGGTGTCGTACCCTACAGTGCAGTTAGGGGGATAGGCTTCACCAAGAGCATTGTGAAGCAAAAACATTTGACGAACCAGTGGGTTATGAAAGCTTAGATCCAGGTTAGGACTAATAGGGAGAGTAGCAAGCGATTCAGGTACGAAGTACATAGTAAGACCATTTGGGCATTTGATCTTGCGCCCTACAAGATGTTTAAGGTCCCCAGCAATAGCGTCAGACGATTTTGGTTTTCTGCTGGAGACCTTTCCCTACAAAAGAGAGTTAAGCTTTCTTAGCCACCCACATCAAGGGCGGCTTAGAAGCAATAAGTCTAAGTGCAGCATCTGAGAATTTTGGCTTTGAAGCCTTAGCAAACAGTCTTGCAGGCGGACAATAGTACTCATAAGAATAAGCAGATTAGTTCTTGGTCTTATGAACATGGTGGTTTGATGAACCACTCTCATATTCATATGCCTGAGTATGGTTTCCCTGCAAAACATTTGCATTAGTGCGACTCAGGTGAGTCCTCTGTCTGTATGAAGCCTTTGGACCATATGAAGCCTTTGGTCTGAGGTTTGTCTTCTTCACGTGAGGTGTCATGATGACATTCACAAGAAGACTCTCCAGACATCTTTTCGGAACCCAGATCTTCTTCATAGGCGGTCCATTCCTGCAGTTAGTACCAATGTACCTGGCAAACACTTCACCATTCTGATTCTTAAACAGTATATAGTTTGCATCAAAGGATTCATCAATGATAATGGGGTAAGCACAAGTGAAGCCAGATAGATTGGATGGATCTGCTGAAGGTTCCTTTGCAGCAACCCACATGGTTTTGGGGTACTGCTCAGGTTTCCAGTAAGAGCCATCTGCATTAATTTTCCTTACGAACCCTACACCCTCTTTCCTAGGGTTTCAGTTCAGAATCTGGTTTTTCAGGACATCACATAGCGTCTGATACCCTTTAAGACTTTTGTACATCCCTGTTTCAAGCAATGTCTTCAACCTAGCATTCTCATCAGCAATAGCGGTGGTATCCTCGGCAGAGGGGTTAGTTACCACATCAACAGTTGAAGATATTGCAACAGCAGTAGCAGTAGAACATTCAGCAACAGAAGTAGCATTATCACGCTCAATGCATTTAAGACATGGTGGTTCAAATCCTTCCTGAGCGGGACTGATCTGTTTGGCGCGAAGTGACTCGTTTTCCATTTGAAGATCTTCATGAACCGCTCTCAATTTCTCAAGATCTTTCTTCCTTTGAAGATAATCATAGGAAAGCTTTTCATGAGTTGTTGAGAGAGTTTCATGACGACTTTCAAGTTCCTGATACTTAACGTGAAGATTTTTATGTCTTCAATTAAGGATTCAGATCGAGTCATTTCAGCACCTAACAGATCATTGCTTCTGTCTAACAGTTTTTGAATATGTTCCATAGCTTTCTGTTGTTCAGTTGCAATTTTAGCAAGTGTTTTGTAGCTAGGTTTTGAACCACAATCAGAGTCATCGTCACTAGATGTTTGATAGTGGGTAGTGCGTGTGTTTACCTTGGCACCGCGTGCCATGAAGCAGTAGGTAGAAGCGGAGTAGTCCTTGTCATTTGCATCGGTGTCGGTGATGAAGTCATTGTCTTCAGTGTTGAAGATGGACTTGGCAATGTATGCTATAGCCAGACTTGCGACGCCTGAATCGGACTCCTCCTCAGACTCCACCTCCGCCTCCTCAGAAGCAGACTCCTCCTCTGAATCCATTTCCTTGCCAACAAACGCACATGCCTTGCCAGATGAGCTCTTCTTGTGTGATGAAAACTTTGAGGAAGACTTGGAAGAAGACTTTGAGTATTTCTTCTTCTTCTTCTTGTCGTCAGAGTCATATTCCTTGCTCTTCTTCTTCTTTTTGTTCTCATTGTCCCACTGTGGACACTCAGAGATGAAGTGGCCAAGTTTCTTGCACTTGTGACATGTTTTCTTCTTGTAGTCATGAGCAGGAGCTTCATCATTCCTTGAACTTGATCGGGAAGACTTTCTGAAGCCTTTCTTCTTGGTGAATTTTTGGAACTTCTTGACAAGCATAGCAAGTTCCCTTCCAATGTCTTCAGGATCATCAAAACCGCTGTCAGATTCTTCTTCAGATGAGGAGACAGCTTTTGCCTTCAAGGCACGAGTTCGCCCATAGTTTGGACCGTAGATATCTCTTTTCTCCGAAAGCTGAAACTCATGTGTGTTGAGCCTCTCAAGTATGTCAGACGGATCTAGTGTCTTGAAATCAGGACGTTCTTGAATCATCAGGGCCAGGATGTCAAACGAACTATCAAGTGATCTCAGCAGCGTCTTGACGACTTCATGTTTGGTAATCTCAGTGGCGCCGAGGGCTTGAAGCTCATTTGTGATGTCAGTGAGTCGGTCAAATGTGTGCTGGACATTCTCATTGTCATTTTGCTTGAAGCGGTTGAAGAGGTTGCGAAGGACACTGATTCTCTGATCTCTCTGGGTTGAGATGCCTTCATTGACCTTGGAGAGCCAGTCCCAGACCAGCTTGGATGTCTTCAAAGCACTCACACGGCCATACTGTCCTTTGGTCATATGACCACAGATGATATTCTTGGCAGTAGAGTCCAGTTGAACGAATTTCTTGACATCAGCAGCAGTGACACCTTCTCCATCCTTGGGAACACCGTTCTCGATAACATACCATAGGTCGACGTCAATGGCTTCAAGATGCATGCACAACTTATTCTTCCAGTAGGGATATTCAGTTCCATCGAAGACGGGGCACGCAGCGGAGACTTTAATTATCCCAGCAGTCGACATAGCTAAAACTCCAGGTGGTTAAACCGAATCACACAGAACAAGGGAACACCTTGCTCTAATACCAATTGAAAGTGTGTTATATCGACTAGAGGGGGGGTGAATAGGCGATTTTTATGAAAGTCTTCAGAACATAGAAGTTTTGAAGACAAACGATAAAAATAAACCTATTACCATGCAGCGGAAGGTAGACTACACTAGGCAAACCATAGTCAAGTATTCAATGAAGTGAAAGCACAAAGACTAATAGCAGCTAGGTAGTAAGGATCAGGTAGGAAGATATTGTGAAGCCAAACAGAACACGCAGTCACTCAGTGAAGACAAATGATAGTGCAAACATATAATGACTTCACAAGGAGTAACAGTAAGTAAAGGGCAGTGAAGAAGAAACCAGTGACTCGTTGAAGACAATGATTTGTTGGACCAGTTCCAGTTGCTGTGACAACTGTACGTCTGGTTGGAGCGGCTAGGTATTTAAACCTTAGGACACACAGTCTCGGACACCCAGTCCTGAACACGCAGCTCAGGACACCCAGTCCCCACCGTATTCTCCTTGAGCTAAGGTCACATAGACCTCGCCCAATCACTCTGGTAAGTCTTCAAGGTAGACTCCCAAACCTTCACAGACTTCGTTCACCGGCAATCCACAATGTCTCTTGGATGCTCAAAATGCGACGCCTAACCGGCTGGAGGATGCACAGTCCTCAAGTGTAATAAGTCTTCAGATCACACAGACAAGAAGACTTAAGTGATGCCCAATTCTCTCTGGCTCTGGTGGTTAGGGCTTTATCCTCGCAAGGAATTCTCTCTCAAAGGCTTCGAGGTGGGTTGCTCTCAAACGACAAAAGCCGTACTTTCAATCTGAGCAGCCAACCGTTTATGGTTGCAGGGGGTGGGCTATTTATAGCCACTTGGAAACCCGGCCTGATTTGTCCGAAATGACCTTGGGTCACTAAGGAACTGACATGTGTTCCAACGGTCAGATTTCAAACTCACACGGCAACTTTACTTGGGCTACAAGCAAAGCTGACTTATCCGACTCTGGACAAGATTCGCTCTCATAGTCTTCACTCGAAGACATAGGTTTTTGGTTTAGGCATCACTTCAGTCATTCTGACTGGTTCTCTTGGACCCCACTTAACAGTACGGTGGTTCCTATGACTCAACACAAAAGAAAAAGAACTACGAAAGATCTAAGTCTTCGAGCTCCATAGGCTGCATATAGTATCTTCTCTTGTCATAGTCTTCAATGTGAATATCTTCATATACCACTTTTGACTTCAATGTCTTCATACATTTTTAGGGGTCATCTTTGGTAGTAAAACCGAATCAATGAGGGACTTCTACCTGTGTTATACTGCAATTCTCACAAACACATTAGTCCCTCAACTAGGTTTGTCGTCGATACTCCAAAACCAACTAGGGGTGGCACTAGATGCACTTACAAGAAGGATCGTGCGATGCGTTTCTGGAGTTAAGCTGCACCAAAGATCATTTCCAATGTCTCCTTAGCATTATGACACTCAAATGTTAAGACTAGCAAGTAATGGCCATTCAAATTAAACTCATCGTGCTCCCAGGAGCAATCACTAGCATCGGCGGAGTGGTCTGACCGGACTTCTCGCACATAGACTGCACATTTGGTTTTCACAACAGAGTCATACTAGTTAGTAATGAGACTCAAATGTTAAGACTAGCAAGTAATCTGCAGAAGAAACTTACCACAAGGAGCTCGTACATGGCCCTTGCCTGCATGTCATTCCGTGCCCTCTCCTCCTCCAACATCTTTGTCGTCCTCTCCTCCAACTCCCGCTGCCTCTCCGCCGCCTCCGCCAGAAGTTTCTCCGTTCTATCTCTCTCACTCTCTATAGCATCCTGCAACACCACTCACATGACCATTTGTAATCATTGATGGAAGCGCACACAATGTAATGGAGAAAGATAGCTGAGTACGTATAACTAACCTTGAAGGCGAGTTGGACTGGCCGTTCACGAGGCCTTATCTCAGGAGTGGAGCTCGACTGGCGCGCCTTGATCTTCGGGAGAGTGCTAGGACGATGGATAAGTCCATCTCCCATGGCTATGGAGCCATGGGACCTCCCACCACCAGATATCATCAGCAGCTCTGTATCAATGGGACCCTGGCTCGGGTTAAAGTCCTCCCCTTTCCTCGCCTTCCCCTGATCTCTATATTGCACGAGATTGTCATGGGCGGAGATGTTGGTGAAGTTCTTTGGATCATCGAGGTTAGATGCAGAGAATGCCTTGACTTTCTTGTAAGGGCCAGTGTGGGCCATGGCATACAGGTCGTACACCTCTGGCACCTTATCCGCCTTATTGTAGCGTGCCTGAAAGAGAGAAACAAAGTAAATTAGTAATTAAAGGGATAAAGCTGGCATGATGAATGAATTGCATGAATCATGAAGCAAACCACATACCCAGTTCCGCCCATACTGAAATAAGTTGGAGCTGCCTTGGTGGTGTGGCACACCTTCCATTTGGGCACGTTTGTCCTTGGCCTCTTTGTGGGTGGCCAGCCATTCTTTTGAGCACCACGCATTGACCAACACCTCCCAACAATCCATCTGATCCGCACACCATCTCGGAGGGGCCTAAGTTAGCAAATAGAAACTTGAGTGCTACGGCTATGAATTACTAAATGAAGGAAGTAAGTACAAGGCCTTAAGAATTACCTTCATGTACTGCTCCTTAATCAAGAACTTATCGTGGCACTCCTGCTTGGGCTTCTTGATACCACGCCCGGTGTAGTAGTCTCGAACAGCCTGCACCCAAATATCATGCCGTAAGTTTTGAAGTAGGCGCTTGCACTCCTTGTGGATAACATCTGCCGCCTCCTCCTCGTATCCCTCCTCACACCAGTAGAATGTCTGCAATCAAATGAGACAATATTGATTAGTACAATTAATAACTAGCTAGTTGAAGATTTTTAATTGTGTAAAGGAGCAATTACCCAGAACTTTCTGATCACCATGTCTGCCCTCGTCTCGCACAATACACCGTCGATAATCTCACTCGGAGGGGCCGGGGCAGCCAAGTAGTGCTCCCAAGTCAATCCAACCTCTGGAAGCCGACCCTCACCAGGCAATGTGACAAACCCCGGGAAGTTTTGCCGAATCAGAACTCCAAGGACGGAGTTGGGCCGGCGGACACTTTCATGGTGGTCCCAACCCCTGCAGCATGACAAGGCCAACACATCAGTTATTTGAAGAAAAGAAACGTGAATGCAGAAGGTACAAAAAGATTAAATGCACTTACCTCTCCCCATCAGGGAAAATCAACCACCTCTGCTCGCGGGTCGCCGGCACGGACGGGAGCCGTGTAGCACCACGCTGGTAGACGTTGCCCCCCTCTCCCCCTCCTCCTCAAAATCAGTCGGCTCCCCGCCATTATCAGCATGGCCACTCGGCTCCCCGCCATCATCAGCATGGCCACTCGGCTCCTCAGGCTGACCCGACCAGTTACCCCATCCAGACGTGTGCTCCTCCGGGGTCTCGTGGGCCGAAGGACCGTCGACCCAAGGCTCGTGGGCCTTAGACCCGTGGACCGGAGTCCGTGCAGCCTCCTCCTTAGACAAGTCCACCCTAGCAGTCACGTGCTCGGGTGAAATAGCTGGGGGCGGCAGCGAGGAAGGCGCCGTAAGAGTCACCCTACCTCCTCTCCCGCGACCACGTGCTCCACCTCCTCTCTTCTTCTTACCTTGTCCCCTGCTGGGCACCGCAGTCGACGAAGAAGGGCCTGGCGGTGTCGCCATACTGTCCAGCAATGCTCGGCGGAGAGGTGCATGTGGAATGGAAGACCTCGCACCACGCGCCGACGAAGAAGGGGCCTCGGCGCGCTCCCGACCAGCGACCACCATCTTTCAACACCTGCCATGACAAAGAATAAACGAAATTAGTACAACATAAAAAAAGTACCGACATGAATAATAATATGTATATCACTTAAGTGTATCATCATCAAGTACAACATAAAAAAATTGAATACCTGACACTACTAATAATCTCAATCAGTATCATCAATAAATGCATAATCATCATCATCACTATAATCAATGATGGGCTCATAGGGTTCATTGGCATCAACATGTGCAAGGCCACCTTGACGTAATTGGTCAAGCATTGACAGGTCATCCGCAACAGTAACCTCTTCTTGTTCCGGCTCTTCCTGTTCCTCCTCTGGGGTGATGTCGGATTCATTGTCGCTGTCTACTTCAATGTTTTGGGGTGAAGTATAGCAGTTCTTGAAACGCTTTTTGGAAAGACGTGTCTCTTGGAAGAATTCTCCTTCATATGTGTTTGGGTTAATGTGAGGTTCATAATCCTCTTCCTTTGGGGGAGAAAGTCTAGCACGTGGCGGCACTTCATAAATGACATCCCAACCTTTCAGATTTGGATTAGTTTGGCAGGCCCACGGTAGATAGAATACTTGGGTCACCTGTTGAGCTGTAATATAGACATCAAGAACATCTAAATGGGTGCTTTGGTTGATTTCAACTAGCCCTATATGTTCATGAGTCCTTCTAGTCTCCTTTAGCTGAAACCAATAACATTTGAAGACTACGACATTCGGTGGGTTTTCACCATAGAACAGAAGTTCATAAATTGCTTCAACTCTCCCATAATACTCGGTACCTCCTTCGCCGATAGCAGATACACAACAATTTATAGACTTTCGGTCGGCCATAGATAGCTCTTTGCCATAGGTACGAAAGCGATACCCGTTGATGTCGTACTTGTCAAATGAACAGACCTTATAGTCAAAACCATTAGCGACTTGTCTCAAATCAGCGCCCATAGACTCTGAATTAGCCTACAAGTTTAATATGAAAGGATTGTTGCATTACGCACAAATTAGCGAATGAAATGAAATTGTCTAATAGAAATTACCGTTTGTTTGAACCAAGAGATGAAACCGGGATAGCCGCCTCCTTGCTTTGCGAGAAGCTCATACTCTTCGATGGAATCCTTTTGGATCTCCGCTCCATACGAGAATATGGCGACGTATCGACTGTATGACATATCTAGGAATAAGAGCAGTTCAAAGGAAATAGAAGTAGCGAAACAATGTACCGAGAACTTACTCGATGTACGGCCGCATTTCTATCAGGTTGTTGAAGATATACAACGAAATGGTCCGCCATTCTTAATTATCCAAAGATACTGGATGTGAAACACTAGTTGGTGCGAGATTCCCTTTGAATAGGCTGAGGTTGGATCCACCCTTTTTAGGGTCGTCAGCATTGTACCGAGGCTTCGGATTATGCAAATGATGATTTTTGGCTTCGTAGTGTGCTGTTACGAAGTTTGCTGCCTCCTCTGTGATGAATGCCTTAGCCATCGATGCTTTAATTCTACGTTTATTTTTAAATTTTTCTCGAAGCGTCTTCTGCATCCTCTTAGTTGGGTAGCACCAACGATTTTGCACGCCCCCCCCCCCCAATCTTGCCTCGGTCGGGAGATGTAAAATCAAATGCTGCATTGGATTAAAGAAGCCCGGTGGAAAGATCTTCTCTAACTTGCAGATCAACTCCAGCGCCAACTCTTCCATTTCTTCTAGCACGCGAGGCGATAGTTCTTTCGCACAAAGAACACGGAAGAAATAGCCGAGTTCTGCCAGTACTAGCCATTCATCCTCAGGGATGAAGCCACGCAACATCACCGGCATTACCCGCTCAATCCATATGTGCCAATCATGACTCTTGAGACCAAATATCTTCAGTTTATCAAGATTCGCTCCCCTCTTTAGATTTGCTGCATACCCATCGGGGAACATCAACTATTGTTGCACCCACAAGATAATTTCCCTCATAGCTGGCCTTCCAAGATTGAACCATGCCTTTGGCTTCGTCCAGTTCTGCTTTCCTTTCGGTTCTTTCATGTTTTGTAACGGCCTATCACATAGCGCCTCCAGATCGACTCTAGCCTTAGTATTATCCTTTGACTTCCCATCTATGCCGAACAATGTACCAAAAAGTGCATCAATGATATTCTTCTCAGTGTGCATCACGTCAATGTTGTGTGGGCAAAGGAGGTCTTTGAAGTAAGGCAGATCCCATAACCATGTTTTGTGAGTCCACGCGTGCTTAGTATTATACCCCTTGAAGTAACCTGGACGCTGCGGATCTGGCTCGAGAGCGTTTAACTGATCCAGGGTCTGTTGGCCTATCAATGCAGGTGGTGTAGAGTTTTTGACAACTCTACCCCTGATGAAGTTCTTCTTGTCTTTCCTGAACTTATGGCGAGGATCCAGGAACTGTCTATGCATGTCGAAGCAAGAAAACTTGCGACCGGCCTGAAGCCAACGAAACTCAAGAGCTCCCTTGCATGTGGGGAATGGGAACCTTCCATGCACACACCAGCCAACGAATAGCGCATACGCCGGCAAGTCATGTGTCGAGTACATGTACCAGACACGCATTATGAAGTTCCGTTTGCTATAGGCATCGTATGTCTTGAACCCATTATCCCAGGCTTCTTGCAATTCGTCCTTAAGCGGCTGCATGTACACATTCATATTTTCCCCCGGATAGTTGGGCCCTGGAATTATCAACGTCAGGAAAATGTTCTTTCTTTGCATAATCTGTTGATGAGGACATGACTACCTTGGATATGACCAAAAATATTGCATATATGCATATTTGTCAGGTGATTTCTAGTGCAAACTATTCAATAATCTATTTATGTTATCCAGAACAAAAATACTTCACACACTTTTGTGTTTTGTCTAATTCCAGGTGTACGGGACATTTGTACAATCCACATATGAAGATAAGGAAGAAAGAGATGTTTATTTGCTGTCCAAAAAGTTCTCTCACGTCACTTTTGGCCCAAGAGAAGATAGAGTCCAAGTCTCTCACGTTCTGGATTCAGATTCGGACTGCACAGACACACCTGACTCAAAACGCACACAAGTTTTTCATACGGACTCCGAATTGGGTGATTCTTTTTTTGTTGGAAACTAGATTTCGTGCACTTTCCAACCCAATTGGAATCACCTTAAAATTCGTCCGGAGGGTTGAGTTGTGGACGAAACAATCTGATGCTGCAGCAGAATCCGAGTCAAACTACAAGTCCAAAGGTGTTACATCACCTCCACTTGGGCCCATTGGCCTTGTACGACCTAGATTTAGTTTTAGGCTGCCTTGGGACGTCCTTCCACCTCCTTGGCCGCCACCCCTTGCTCCTATATAAGTAGATCCATCTAGTAGCTTTTCCTTGGGATTTGTTTAGTTAAAAGTTAGCCATTGCAACTTCGTGTACTTCGTTTGTGTCCAACGACCAGACCAAGACCGCTTCCGGATCCCCACCATTATCAATACTTCATATTTATTTGCAATATTCAGATTGCTTTATCATATTCTTGCTCGTTCTTCGATTGCTTGCAGGAATAGACCTTCGTGGTCAGGCTGACCGTGCTTCCAGCATCGTCAGTAACCTCAGGAGATTGGTTTAGCGATTGCTAAGGCGCAACGTTGTGCACGTTTGTAGTCGGATCGTCAAAGTCGTCTCCACCAAATCGATAGTTATCATCTCATCGAAAGATCGGGACACCCCCGCCTCTATCAAGTGGTATCAGTTTTCAGGTTGCTCGGTGAGAATTTCCAGTTTTCCTAGATTAGATTTATTTTCTTACCTATTGTCCAAGAAAAAGCCACAAAAAAGAGTTAGATCTATTCATCCTTGGTTCAAGCCAGTCTGAGCCTTTGCAATTTTCTTTTCATTGCTTGGATAGTTGAATTATCGGTTGCATCGTCGTGTCAGTTGCTGGTCTTAGTGTCTAGTTCCTTTAGAGTTTCGAGTTCTGTTCACATTAGTCACGCCGCCGCTGCATCATTATCCCTTCCGCCGTCCACCACCCATCCATCAATTTCCACCACGTGCTACCCACCATTCATTGTCATAATAATAGTTGAGATCGTTCACATCTTCACTTGATCCAATCTGCATCTTATCTAGTTTGTTTTGGAAAGAGGGAGAAAAAAAGAGAGAAAAAAACGAGAAAAAAAGGAGAAAAAAAGTCAGAGAGAAAAAAAGGAGAGAAAGAAAAAAAAGTGTGAGGAAAAAAAAGAGAAGAAAAAAAAACAAAAAAATCGGCACAAACTTTTTCAGAGGAAAGTTGGAGACAAAGTTGTTGATATATCCTGCTTGGCTATTGTTTCACCTCATTATCTTTACTGCCGTTGTGATCTTCACTTATATCTTGCTGTCCAGAGCTACTTAGTATCCTTCATTGATGCTAGTTGTGCTACGACGTGACCTCATTAGTGTTCTAGGCTCGCGTCTCTAGTCCGGTCTAGCCTAGGACCAGCACAGTACCGTCGTTGAGCGTTTATTCAACATTGCATCTTTGAATTGATTATTGCTAATCTTTTGCTACCATATATAGCCAACCCAGCTCCACATATTTCTACACCGTGTATACGTACGCTCCCCTGGCAATCGCTTTACTCAATATTCGGAGTTACTTGACACCGCTGGTTGCCCATCACCGCCTGCTGCATGGTAAGAACTTGTAAGACATTGATATTTGCTTTACTGTGAGCGTTTTACCACCACATCCTAGTAGTTATAGGAACATTATTTTTGGGTTTTGTTTCTTGTTCTACTAATCATGACAGGATCCAGAGTCAATTCATGGGCTTTGTCGATCGCGGGAGACGTGCCACAACCTTTGCAAATACCACAACCGTCACGAGAGGTGCACAAACATCCAAATGCACATGATCAGGTTAATGTATCTATACCACCATTTAATGGCCGTTTTAAACCTGCTTTATATATTGAATGGGAGTTCGACGTAAAAAATATATTTGCTTCCCATAATTTCGATGAACATAAAAAGGTTAAGGTTGTGGTTGGTTCTTTCACTGGTTATGCTTTGGTTTGGTGGAGTGAATATTGTCGGTTACACCCTGATTATATACCTACTACTTGGGATGATTTGAAACTTGCCATGCGACATACTTTCGTCCCTGCTTATTATACTCGTGACATGATTAAGAAGTTGCAACACTTAAAACAAGGTAGTGAAACTGTAACAAAATATTATGATGATTTACAAACTACCTTGTTGCATTCCTCTTTAGAAGAAAGTGAAGATGATTTTATGGATAGATTTTGGGGAGGATTAAACTGTGATATTCAAGAGATACTAATTCATGAAGAGTGTTATCCTATGGCCAATTTGTTTCATCTTGCTTGCAAAGCTGAACAGGAAATAAAACGACGTGTTGGCCACGAGGAGAACAAGCGCACGGTGCACATTCCAAGAGTTGATATGATTGTTCCTTCAACTACTAGGCATACTATGACAACCACATCCGTTGTTGTCAGGACTACATCACCTCCACCATGTGACACATCGCCCCCGAGAGTGGCTACATCATCTGAGTTGATCATAAGAGGTAATGACAAAGGTACTGATCTTCCATCTCTACATGAGAATGATGAATGCCTTGTCAATTTGAATGCACCATCTGATGAGCTACCCACTACTTTGATCACACCACCTATTTTAGAGGACTACGTTGATAATTTGACTTTGCCATGTGATCAAACAACTGAAATACCAACAATTTTGAGTGCACCCATTGAATTAACTATTGATGCAAAAGAACCAATGTTTAATCATTTTGATATGACCTCTAATCTTGGTGATGATTCTGTGTTGAATGACTTATTGCATGTTTGCTTATTTACGCATGTTGTAGCATGTAAATTTGATGCAAGTAAGGTTTATTCACCAATGTTGGGATGGTTTAATGATGAACATTGTCAATCTTTTGAAATGAATAAGAGCTTCACTTATATGTGCAAACTGAGTTGCAATATTTTCATGCCTTCTACTTCTTGTGCTAATTTTTTGGCTTTAGATTTTATGAACTATGCAAGTTACTCATCTATTCATGTGTCATATATGCAAAAATCAAGGGAAGTAAAAATGGATGACATATACATATACAACATGTACACCTTGTCTCTTTTGTTAGCCACGTTTCAGATTAAGCAACGCCGAGGACGGCTTTATTTTCAAGAAGGGGAGGATGATGAGGACATGACTACCTTGGATATGACCAAAAATATTGCATATATGCATATTTGTCAGGTGATTTCTAGTGCAAACTATTCAATAATCTATTTATGTTATCCAGAACAAAAATACTTCACACACTTTTGTGTTTTGTCTAATTGTAGGTGTATGGGACATTTGTACAATCCACATATGAAGATAAGGAAGAAAGAGATGTTTATTTGTTGTCCAAAAAGTTCTCTCACGTCACTTTTGGCCCAAGAGAAGATAGAGTCCAAGTCTCTCACGTTCTGGATTCAGATTCGGACTGCACAGACATACCTGACTCAAAACGCACACAAGTTTTTCATACGGACTCCGAATTGGGTGATTCTTTTTTTGTTGGAAACTAGATTTCGTGCACTTTCCAACCCAATTGGAATCACCTTCAAATTCGTCCGGAGCGTTGAGTTGTGGACGAAACAATCTGATGCTGCAGCAGAATCCGAGTCAAACTACAAGTCCAAAGGTGTTACATCACTTCCACTTGGGCCCATTGGCTTTGTACGACCTAGATTTAGTTTTAGGCTGCCTTGGGACGTCCTCCCACCTCCTTGGCCGCCACCCCTTGCTCCTATATAAGTAGATCCATCTAGTAGCTTTTCCTTGGGATTTGTTTAGTTAAAAGTTAGCCATTGCAACTTCGTGTACTTCGTTTGTGTCCAACGACCAGACCAAGACCGCTTACGGATCCCCACCATTATCAATACCTCATATATATTTGCAATATTCAGATTGCTTTATCATATTCTTGCTCGTTCTTCGATTGCTTGCAGGAATAGACCTTCGTGGTCAGGCTGATCGTGCTTCCGGCATCATCAGTAACCTCAGGAGATTGGTTTAGCGATTGCTAAGGCGCAACGTCGTGCACGTTTGTAGTCGGATCGTCAAAGTCGTCTCCACCAAATCGATAGTTATCATCTCATCGAAAGATCGGGACACCCCCGCCTCTATCAGGTCTAGCCTAGGACCAGCACAGTACCGTCGTTGAGCGTTTATTCAACATTGCATCTTTGAATTGATTATTGCTAATCTTTTGCTACCATATATAGCCAACCCAGCTCCACATATTTCTACACCGTGTATACGTACGCTCCCCTGGCAATCGCTTTACTCAATATTCGGAGTTACTTGACACCGCTGGTTGCCGATCATCGCCTGCTGCATGGTAAGAACTTGTAAGACATTGATATTTGCTTTACTGTGAGCGTTTTACCACCACATCCTAGTAGTTATAGGAACATTATTTTTGGGTTTTGTTTCTTGTTCTACTAATCATGACAGGATCCAGAGTCAATTCATGGGCTTTGTCGATCGCGGGAGACGTGCCACCACCTTTGCAAATACCACAACCGTCACGAGAGGTGCACAAACATCCAAATGCACATGATCAGGTTAATGTATCTATACCACCATTTAATGGCCGTTTTAAACCTGCTTTATATATTGAATGGGAGTTTGACATAAAAAATATATTTGCTTCCCATAATTTCGATGAACATAAAAAGGTTAAGGTTGCGGTTGGTTCTTTCACTGGTTATGCTTTGGTTTGGTGGAGTGAATATTGTCGGTTACACCCTGATTATATACCTACTACTTGGGATGATTTGAAACTTGCAATGCGACATACTTTCGTCCCTGCTTATTATACTCGTGACATGATTAAGAAGTTGCAACACTTAAAACAAGGTAGTGAAACTGTAACAAAATATTATGATGATTTACAAACTACCTTGTTGCATTCCTCTTTAGAAGAAAGTGAAGATGATTTTATGGATAGATTTTGGGGAGGATTAAACCGTGATATTCAAGAGATACTAATTCATGAAGAGTGTTATCCTATGGACCATTTGTTTCATCTTGCTTGCAAAGCTGAACAGGAAATAAAACGACGTGTTGGCCACGAGGAGAACAAGCGCACGGTGCACATTCCAAGAGTTGATATGATTGTTCCTTCAACTACTAGGCATACTATGACAACCACATCCGTTGTTGTCAGGACTACATCACCTCCACCATGTGACACATCGCCCCCGAGAGTGGCTACATCATCTGAGTTGATCATAAGAGGTAATGACAAAGGTACTTATCTTCCATCTCTACATGAGAATGATGAATGCCTTGTCAATTTGAATGCACCATCTAATGAGCTACCCACTACTTTGATCACACCACCTATTTTAGAGGACTACGTTGATAATTTGACTTTGCCATGTGATCAAACAACTGAAATACCAACAATTTTGAGTGCACCCATTGAATTAACTATTGATGCAAAAGAACCAATGTTTAATCATTTTGATATGACCTCTAATCTTGGTGATGATTCTGTGTTGAATGACTTATTGCATGTTTGCTTATTTAAGCATGTTGTAGCATGTAAATTTGATGCAAGTAAGGTTTATTCACCAATGTTGGGATGGTTTAATGATAAACATTGTCAATCTTTTGAAATGAATAAGAGATTCACTGATATGTGCAAACTGAGTTGCAATATTTTCATGCCTTCTACTTCTTGTGCTAATTTTTTGGCTTTAGATTTTATGAACTATGCAAGTTACTCATCTATTCATGTGTCATATATGCAAAAATCAAGGGAAGTAAAAATGGATGACATATACATATACAACATGTACACCTTGTCTCTTTTGTTAGCCACATTTCAGATTAAGCAACGCCGAGGACGGCTTTATTTTCAAGAAGGGGAGGATGATGAGGACATGACTACCTTGGATATGACCAAAAATATTGCATATATGCATATTTGTCAGGTGATTTCTAGTGCAAACTATTCAATAATCTATTTATGTTATCCAGAACAAAAATACTTCACACACTTTTGTGTTTTGTCTAATTGCAGGTGTATGGGACATTTGTACAATCCACATATGAAGATAAGGAAGAAAGAGATGTTTATTTGCTGTCCAAAAAGTTCTCTCACGTCACTTTTGGCCCAAGAGAAGATAGAGTCCAAGTCTCTCACGTTCTGGATTCAGATTCGGACTGCACAGACACACCTGACTCAAAACGCACACAAGTTTTTCATACGGACTCTGAATTGGGTGATTCTTTTTTTGTTGGAAACTAGATTTCGTGCACTTTCCAACCCAATTGGAATCACCTTCAAATTCTTCCGGAGCGTTGAGTTGTGGACGAAACAATCTGATGCTGCAGCAGAATCCGAGTCAAACTACAAGTCCAAAGGTGTTACATCACCTCCACTTGGGCCCATTGGCCTTGTACGACCTAGATTTAGTTTTAGGCTGCCTTGGGACGTCCTTCCACCTCCTTGGCCGCCACCCCTTGCTCCTATATAAGTAGATCCATCTAGTAGCTTTTCCTTGGGATTTGTTTAGTTAAAAGTTAGCCATTGCAACTTCGTGTACTTCGTTTGTGTCCAACGACCAGACCAAGACCGCTTCCGGATCCCCACCATTATCAATACTTCATATTTATTTGCAATATTCAGATTGCTTTATCATATTCTTGCTTGTTCTTCGATTGCTTGCAGGAATAGACCTTCGTGGTCAGGCTGACCGTGCTTCCAGCATCGTCAGTAACCTCAGGAGATTGGTTTAGCGATTGCTAAGGCGCAACGTTGTGCACGTTTGTAGTCGGATCGTCAAAGTCGTCTCCACCAAATCGATAGTTATCATCTCATCGAAAGATCGGGACACCCCCGCCTCTATCATCTGTCCGGGGGGAGATTGAGTGGAAAGACAAATACGGGCCAACAACTGTATTGGGCTGCCGTCATACCAAACACACTGAACCCATCCGTGCTGATGCCGACTCGAGGATGCCTCGGATCTGCCGCTTTGTCAGCATGTAATTCATCAAACTTTTTCCACGCAACACCATCCGATGTGTGTACCATCATCAGATTCCCATCTACATCTAGTTCGGTTCTTTTACCTGTTTTGTGCCATGTCATCTGTCTGGCCGTCTCTTCGACCATGAAAAGACGTTGAAGTCTTGGTATGATTGGCATATACCGAAGAACACTAACGGGGATTTTGGTCTGTGTCTTCTCACCCATACCATTGTCTACCACAATATACCTGGAAGACTTGCAAATGGGACAATAGTTCAAGTCCGCATAGTCAAGCCTAAATAAGGCACATCCTTTCTCACAGGCATGTATCTTCTCATAGGGCATCTTCAGTGCACGGAGGATTTTGTCCGACTGGTACAGGTTTGCAGGCATTACATGGCCTTTGGGTAGACAGCGTGCAAATACTGTCATAATTGCGTCATAGCATTCTCTGCCCAAGTTGAACTGAGCCTTCAGAGCCATTACTTGTGAGATGGCATCCAACTAACAAAGCTCAGTGTGCTCGTGGAGCGGATGTTTTGAAGACTCCAACATTTCATTGAAGGCCTTTGCAGATTCCTCCATCTCCTCGTCCGAATCCCGAGCATCATCATAGCCTTGCACCATGTTTTCCATCCCGGTACCATGCTCGTCGGTGCGACGACGATCCACCTCAGCTCGGTCACGTTGGGCAGACTCACCATGAAATGTCCACACCGTATAATCGGGCGCAAAACCACTCTTCTGCAGGTGTTTGCCCATTTCAGCCTCTGTCTTCTTTTCCCAATTACCGCACCGGAAACAGGGGCACCGGGTTTACTTTTGGCCATTTGCAAATGCGGCTTGCACAAACGCCTTGGTTTTTGTGAACCATTCAGCGCTCCATTTGTTCTGACCAGTGTGACCGGTATACATCCACGCACGGTCACTCATCTTGACTTTCAGAGCTACTGGACACACAACAATTATATATGTAATTCACCATGTATATATTCATCAGTTGATCTACTTTGTCAATTTTATTACGTCCATGCAACCTACACTCTAATAGGTAATGATAGGTCCTAATCCCACCCGTGTATGTGTAGATTGGGTTCATTTTTCCATGCTATGCTCCGGATGCGACGCAAAATTTTGGCAGCACCTCCCCGCTGTTCTCCTGATACACGTCTCTACAATAAACAGAGAGGATGTGTACCCAGAGAACAACAGGGGAGGCACTAACGAAATTTATGCGTCGAATTCAGAGCAAAGCATATGGGAAAACGAACCCAATCTACACATACTCGGGCTGTCCATGGATAGCGTTGGACAATTTGAAAGATTCAAGGTTATAAATATGCAAATGCATGCATAATTATAACTATGACGCTTTCAAACGGGAGACACATATTGGTTATGCATACTGATGATTCAAGACACATATATAGCTAGCTATCAAGTTTCATCGGAATAGATCAAATAATTAATGGGGGAGGAGGACTTGTCATTTGTGCTCACCCACGAACGAAGGGGCAGAGCTCGTCAAACGCACGGCGAGGTCGTCGAACACCAAACTTCGCAGCGATGAAACAACTGCACATTTAAAACTACACGATCAACACAATTATATATGATGTTTTTCATAACAAAATCGAAAAATATATGACCTAAATTCACAAAATATATGACCCCGTCGGCCTCTGGAAGGCCAAAGAACACCTTTTCGGGAGGTGTCGGGGGTCGGGGTGTCGTGTCGGTGTCGGGGTGCCGTGTCGGGGTCGGGGTGCTGTTTCGGGGTCGG